>NC_068406.1:6201375-6501375 GCF_023724105.1 Carassius gibelio
CGTCATGCTTTGACAGACCCATTTATCTAGAGCAAAGTAATGAAAAATGTATTTAATCTGGAATAAGGAACTTGCTTTAATATTCCTGATGAAATCGGACAGGCCCTAAATCATCAGGGGGTTGTCTCAACAGAGACAAAGGAACTTTCCCGCCGCTTCAGATCGCGGATGTTCATTGGGTGGTTCACGCGAAAAGAGGCGTGAACATCTCAAGCTATAAGAATTGACCAAACAAGGTCCACTCCCTCTTCTTCCTCTTCCCCGTTCTCGGATACGCTGCTCTCCAACGTTTTTTCCGCGCGGCCATAGGCCGCGCTCCCAGCGCGAACCCCCTCAGCACAGGGGCTGAGAGGAAAAGCCATTTTAATGGCTCCTTTGGAAGCTTTCGTTTCGTTCGTTTTCTTTTCTTTTCTTTACTAAAGTTTATTAAACTATTCGCCTCTCCACGCAAGGAAGACGAATTCTGGAACAATGTTTGTTGAACCTTTCAAATACCGCGCGAGGACAGAACAAAGGACCACGTGCTCCACGCTCACGCCAAGCGCAGCGTGCACGCGCGTCACATGGCCTCCGTTTCATGGCACATGGCTGTTTCAACGCGCAAGGCTCACAAGCTCGACGCCGATCTCACGCCACACTCACATGGGACACTTCTGCAAGTATCACTTTCTCTATGGAGATTTAAATGCTGGTTTAAAGTGTTGTTATGATCTGATTTGTTGTTGGCTTCTAAAAGTTACTGACTATGATTTTCATACCTGAGCTCATTCTGTGATCTCTCTCGCTTTCTACACTTCTCTCTCTCTCTCTCTCTCTCTCTCTCTCTCTCTCTCTCTCTCTTTTATTTGGATTCCGTTATGTCTCTTAAATGTTTATTGTCTGTATTTTCGTACGCATATTTTACTCTGTGTGATTTGTAGTTTGATGTATTACTAGTTGAATTATTAAAACTCATATATAAAATGATTGGCTTTGGACTCCACCCCACTCACATTACGAGTCACTGAAATGTTTTGGTCTTTAGCTACAAGCTCTAAATTTAGAAACTAAATTTATCATAAGGATAGGATAATATTTTCATGGCCAGAGAATACTTTTCCTTGAATTATAAGGCGTGATAACTTTATTGAAAATTGATAGGTCTATAGTGGTGTGCTGGACATACCACGGTTTTGATCTGCAATAATTTACAGTAAGAGATATCACAATAATTGATATGAAGAATGTAATATTGACATATTAATGAGTAAATTACAGTGCCCTGTGATTTAGTATTGGTATTGGCAATTGAGCTATTTTTCATAATCAATAAAATTAAATGTAACTGTCATCTGAGATATATATTAATCAAATTCTTGATTAATTATTCAAATTCCCTATATATCATTTGAGTTAATTACTATGTAAAACTCAATGTTGTTACATTTTGGTGGAGGAACGCGGGCATTTCAAACTTCGTTTTGTGAGCAATCAATCTGTGTATATGGTTTTTAATAATTTCTGCACGTCCGCTATGAAATTATGTAACGTTACTTGTGAGATAAGTCGCAAGACGCGAACTCACTCCTAACTGACTGAGGCAAAAAGCTGGTCAGTAAGCACCTAGGTATTTATAGAAACTTAACAGTATAGTCACTGTTAATTTTAGTGAACGTAATCTGCAGTATAATTTTAAAAGTATCCTGTTAAGAAAGACCAAAATCTTTTTACAGTGAGAACATTTTAATATGAATAATTAAAAGATGAAGAAATCTTTTATTAGTTGCAACATGTAAATCTGAACATGAGCGATGTTCCTCTGATTCAGTAAAAAGGCCTTGTTATTAAATATCGTTATTGAATTCATGGTAAACCACCTGATATTCAAAAAAATAAACGATAAAAACTCCTGGTCTAGAATTGGCTTAGCTACCCGATTTTAAACCTAAAACATTTAAATCATAAGTGCTATTTTGATAAATGTCTATTGGAGTCAACAGTTGGAAAATTCCTGTTTTTGTTACATTTGTGTTTCGGAAGTGAACGGATCCTTCTTCAACCTATGTGAATATATAGCACCTCAGAAATTAAAACTTTCTGTTTGTTACTTGTGATTTTTGATGCAGAAAATCAGCCTGACAAATGATCAGATAAATTCTAAGTCCTATTGAAATTGTAATTCCTCTATCTAAACACTAGAGGGAACGTGTGGGTTAGAAATTTCAGGGTACACCCTGCTTTCTGATTCCAGCTTGCATGAGTGCAAAGCTGCCAACCTGTGGCCATTTCAGATAATGCGCTCTGATTGCTAATTTATAATCCCCTGTGATGTATATTTGAATTGGATGTCTAAATTCTCGAGAATTATTTGCATTTACAGCTTTGCTCGTGCGAATATGATTACAGGGAAACAAAAGAATGTTCCCTGCCTTTGACTGTTTACATTTACTTGGAGTTTGTTTCAAACATGATTTGAATTAAAATGTAATTGTTAACAGTGGAAATCTAGATGTGTCAGGTCAACCACTGATTGACCCACTTAGAAGGTAAGCCATCTAGTGGCAGTCTCCTGTTAAATCGACTAACAGACCTCTGTCTTTTCCATTCTGTTTTGAAATTGCATGTCCACTTTTACCCCTTTTGATTAATCTCACCCTGTTTGATTAATTTCATGATCATTAATGATAACTTACAAGCTATCAATGGTTATTATAGGATATTATTCCGATTTTCCTTTTAATTCTTACATGCTTATTTTAAATTTTGATTTAAACCAGTTTTGAATTTTTAATTTGAATTAAGTTTTCTGCTCAGCAGGTTAAAGACAGAGAAGCAGTACTTACCCCCACCTTGTGGTGAAAACCAGCTACTCCTTCTCCCTTGTTTCATTCCTGTCTTTTATTTTGATTTGTATTATTCTTTCTTCTCTCTTTTGATTTAGGTTATTTTAATAATTACCATTATTATAATTCCCTTTCTTTGTTTTATCATTATTAGGTAAAGCTGTTACCTTTCCTTTCTACATAGTTACTCAATTGATGTTAAACAAACCAAACCTTAATTAACTTAAAGTTTCCTTTGTTCATCCTTTGTGTATTTGATTGTAGAACTCCCTTGGTGATTGGACAGTCATCTCAGGTTTCCAGTGAGCAAGGCTGCCCGATCGGTGTTACCGATACTGGCTGCGAGTGAAACTCGGTCCCTCTTGTCTCAAGAGACATCAGCAATTTTGGCACTCCAAAGGTTGTGCTAAAAGTCACAAGCCGTGCTGTCCTGCGACACGCCAGAGTAACGGAGGACCGGGGACACTGCGGTTCAGTGTTTGGGGAGCACCGGGGAGGTTGACCAAGCCACTGGTTCCCACCTGAATGACTTCAATCCACCCAGGTGAACCAAATGTGATAAAACCCATCCACTTATTATAAGCCACAGAATATTAGATATTCCCCCGGATATATTTTAAGTGTTTGACCCTTTTGCTTCTTTAAGCCACACCATATTTCTAGGTTTCCTACCCAGATAGCCCACTCACCTGTTGGCCCTATCTTAGCAGTAGGCTTAGGCCTCCTTATTCCCACTAACACATTGTGTTTCTATTGTTTTCATCTCATTTCAAGTGTTGTTTCACTTTGATCTTTTCTACCCTCTGTTCTGTTGTGATTTGTTTCTTTCATTTCACATAGAGACAGTAACCTGGGAGCCACCAACGAAGTTAAATAGTAGAGCGACCACCAGCAGCCGGTGTCATCACACGACCCGCTAGGCTACTGCCTGTCAAATCTCCATGTCAGGTCCTTCGTTGACCCAAGTTAATTGGCTACTTAACTGTCTGACTGTTTGCATCAGTCAGCCCCAAAATTCTCATAAACGGCACAGCCCGTATGAATATAGCTCGTTAAACGTAGAACGAACTTGCATTGGTCTTTTTGTGTGTGTGTGCTGTGCTTCTCTCACCGACAGAGAATCAGGATGTTCCAGGCATCCAGTCCAGCAGTCCACGGGGGCCACCTCTCGACATGGTTGAAAGCAGTGACGACCCCCTTCCTGCCCAAGGATGCCATTAACCTGCAGCACCCAGAGCAACTAGACACCGAGCTAGATGAACTGATGGCACGCGATCCAAACCAAAGCGACTACTACAGAGAACTCGCCAGGATCTTCGGAAGCCTAGTTCACATTCTCGTCGCCCAGGCACGGCTCAGTGAACGGAGCAACATCGCGGAGGAGGCCTGGAAGGACCAGGCCCCAACCCAGAGTCATCTTGATCAGCTCCTCCTCGAGACCCAGAACCAGCGCAAGAAAGAGGACGACACAGATCCAGAGCTACAGAAAGGAGTTGAAAGACTTCACAATGCCCTGCAAGATCTTCGCCTCGACACAGATCAAAGAGAACAGCTGGAGAGAGAAGCCAGAAAAGAACTCAACAAAAAACTCCAGCAAGGCGACGCTCTCCTAAACAGAGCAGAGACTGAACTGAAAGAAAGAGACTATAAAACCTGGGCCTGCAAAACACACTTGCAAGCGGCCCGAGCTAAATTCAACAAGCTTACTCTGCAGAGAGATGAGCTCCAAGATGAACTTGACACTGTTCACACCGAACTGAGACAATCTCACAGATTACAGAGTGGCTGGATCGGAGAAACGCACACCACAAAATTTCTCCCGGGCCGCCACTCCAACCCTGTCAGCCAAGAACCCAGAGCTGGAAAAGGGGGTGTAATCTCCCTTCTAAGGAAATCACCAGCCAGCTTACAAGAACATCTGTCAACAACGGAGGGAAGAGAACCCTTCCAGAGAACGCATGTCACCAAACCCTGCACTGCTCACAGAGAACTTCACAAGCTAGCCAGAAGCATCTCTACATTCAATCCAGATCCTGCAGGAGGACATGACGTTCATGCTTCTTTACAAGCCATTGACTTTCATTTGCAAACTGTCGCTAACGTGACAGATGTGAACACATTGTACCTGTTAAAAATCACGTCCAGCCGTGATGTGCATTGCTTTCTGGATCGTCAACCAGAGACTGTCAAAGCGTACTACCAGCAACTGCTACAGACTTTGATTCTTGAATTCTCTGATCCAAATTCAGATCATGGGCTCCTTATTGCTATGGACCTCAAACAGGGCCGATTTGAAAACCCACAGACTTTCTGTAGTCAGCTACGAAACACCTACTTCGGAGCATGCAACGAACCAGGTATGGAACAGGATTTCAACTTAAAAACTCTGTTCCTCCCAAACCTACATGCCAGTTGGAGTTTTCATCTCAGAGTCCCAGCGTGTCCCCGTAACAGAACTACACAAGAGTTACGGAACTTAGCCCACAAAGCTTGCACCAAGCAAAAGACTATTTGTGAAAAGACTGTGAAAAACCCCAACGTCTCTGTCTCTGAGCACTGCTTGGAGTTAACCCTAGATGGCGCTCTACAACACCACAGTCACAGACATCTTTACAGAGAGTCAATACCATTCCAAGCCAGCAGAGGGCAACACAGTGCAGCCACGTCTGAGACAGCAGAGATCCTGAGGGTGCTGAAAGATCTTCTTCACATGAATACTCGCAAGGAAGATGAGCCAAGCACCCAGAACACTGCCCGAGCTCCACAGTCAACAGCTACAGCTAACTGAACGAGACAGCACAGGTCCTCACACCAGGTACCACAAACACAAGGTACCAGAAAATGCTGTTTTGACTACCTGCCTTCGCAGCGAGCTACACAAGACCGGTCCTCATCACCCACCGATCGTCCCACCTGCCCTAATGCCAACATTCCTGGGCAGCCCTGTCAAAAAGGGGGTGGGTCAAAAAGGAGTCAACAGGGAAGACCTGATCGACACAGGATTAAACCTGACGGTGATCTCATCTTACCTTTCCAAAAGACTCCAATTTGAAGCTAAGAAACAAGATCGAACTCTTACACCTCAAACTTATGAACTGAATGTACAGGTGTACAGACAGGATGACATCCAGTTTGAACAGGTTGTTTCCATTCACCTGACATTCGTTCCGATGAGTCTAATACATCCCATGTATGTCCCACCAATGAACACTCATACATTGCTCATCGACAAAGACCTGCTAGAACACTTTGACCCTTTTCTGAACTTCAAACAGCTAAAAGACTTTGCTCAAGTGCGAGAACCTCTTTCTCTCCAGCCACACAGGTGGCTAGAGCCAGACTGTCAGGTCGCAGAGGTCACGGGAACTCCCACAGAGCCAGACGGTCAGGTCACAGAGGTCACGGGAACCCCAGCAGCCAGCCATGAGTACAACGCCCTAACAACAGGCCCAAGTTCAAGCCTCTGTACCTTAGTCAACAAACAGGGTACGGTGGTACCAGCTTACACCAAAGGGGTCGCTGTTCGGCTCAACCTGCAAGGTGGTCAAACCTTACACCACACGCTGGGTTTCTTCCAATCCTCACCTGAATGTGTGGAACTCGGACTCACACTTGCAAACAAGCATGTCAAACACCAACACCTGTTCCAGCAATGTGATAACATCACAAAAACACACAATGTGATCGTGTACTGGAAGAAGGAAAAAGGACACTCAAAGTTACCAAGTCTAGACGAGGACTTTAAAGATCACACTGACACCCTTGCCAAAACTGGCACACTAAACAACATTCTGTGGTCACTCCCAACCCACCCACCCACATTCAAGGTTGAAGTGATTACACACAGCACAAGAACTTTTCTAGCTAAACTGCCTACCTCAGAATCGCTTACGCAAGCTCCGTTGTCTACACAGACCAACATAGCGGACATGCGGGCTTCTGAAACCTTGATAATGACTTTGTTTTACCACCTCTCAGACCCCTCCATCCACCCTGGCAACCAGTCTACAGTCACTGACAACCAAAGCCCCAGACCACTGCATGATACACAAACCATGCTGCGTGCACAGAACAATATTGTGGGTTGTGCACCGTCTGACATCACAATGCCAGGGCGTGTAATGCCACGGAGCAAAAGGGGGATACTGCCAATATATTTCCATGACGCAGCATGTGCTGCACCACGCAGCACCAGAGCCACTGACACAACACTGAGGCAAGCGTCATGCCAGCAGCAAGATGTGGCAAAACATGGGCGAGGGCGAGCTAAACCCAGTCGCCGCCCACGAAGCAAAGAGACTGTCCTGTCCAACCAAAGACAGGCCTTGTTTGTTTCTTTCTCCCCTTTCTCTCTCTCTCTCCCTATTATCTGTACCAGGATGCTGCTGTGGTTTGCCGTGCCGTGCTGTCAGCCAAAGAGAGGACAGCTGCCACCGAGAAAACCGCTGAGACTCCTGACTACCGATGACAGGGCACACTACCCCAGCACTGTAACCGAATACAGCTGTACAAGGTTCCGATGGAGAGAGGACTCCCTCACTCACACTGAGGCCGATGTCAAACACCTGTTCAGCCAACATGAGAAAGTGACGGTTACACAAATGGAGTTAGGTGGACACCACCACCGCTCCAAACAGTTCCCGGGAGCTTTGCTTAGAGCCGCTGCTGCCGCCAGAATGTTTAACATTGTTATGTCCAGTGTCAATGCAGCGAACCAGACTGTAAACTCCTTGAAACCACTGTTTACTGTCTTCCAGAAGAACTTTACCCAGACTCAGCTGCTTACAGCGTTAACAACAGACATGCTGTGGGAGGTTAGCTCCTCCAATGACAGCCTAACCACGAGTAAAACCCCACCATACATGATACCCTTAAGCCTCGTGTTAACTGTGTTGTCTTACACCATCACCATGCCAGCTGACCTGCTACGAATGCACCTGGCCAACTCTCTGAATAGCGCCTTCCTACGGCACGTAAACCCCAAACAGAGAGAAGTGAACGTGCTCCTGAACCAACTCATCAGCGAGTCAAGCCAAGTCTACAGACCTAAAGACATTGTCAGTGTCAGGATGTGGAAGAGCAACACCCACACCAAAACACACATTCCAAATGTAGTGGCCTACCACGACAGCAACACACAGCTGTACCTGGCCCCAAACATGCACATGTGTACTTTAACCAAAGACATTCATTATCTCTGCCTTAGCAAACCCTTCCTCAGACACAACTCTGAAGGAATCTGCGAGCTGCAACCCTGGGTCAGCGATACGCGCTGCCCTGCCGAAGCCAAGCCTCGTACACAAGTCACAGAAACGCAAGCAGAGATTGTGGGTAACAGATGGCTCGTCAACACTCCTGTGCGCTCAGCTATGCTGACCTACGACCAGCATGACACCGCCACCCGTGCCAACCTGCTGGACCAAGTACTGAAAGGTACCACCCAACACATTGACATTACTCCTGTCGATACAGCCCTCCAAGCAATGTCTCGACAGCCCATTCTGAACCAGTCATCTGCGGTCCTAGCCTGGACTGCTGCCGACACTGCACGGTGCATTTCCACCGTCATTGGTCCCGCCCTGACTCTTGGCGTGACCTTCATCCTATACAGGATACTCAACGAGATGCAAACCTCTACAGCCAAACTCACGACAACTGTGGCTGGAGGTCTCCGATGGAATCCCCGGAAAAGGGACGCAAAGTCAAAGACAATACCGAACCTCACCAAGCTGAATCCTCAGCTTCAGGAACCACCTGTCATCATGACCCACCTGCTGCATGACCATCACGATTCACCTGTCATCTGCCCATCCGGGATGATTGCCGTCCGATGATGTCCACACAGGGACTTCATCTGACGTAAAGGGGGAGATGTAACAGATATGCAGATCAGCGATTCATGGGTTAAATTCTGTTTTATAAATTCAGACTGTTGGGACTAAATGCCAGCCTGGCTGGACTTAAATTACTTTACGATACCCATGCGAGCCTCAAAGGATACCTGAAACCAAATTCCTTAACACACACACACACACAAAAAGAAACCTTTCTTTTTGTTCCTTACTTTTGTAAGTCCTTTATTAAATATGTATTTTATATGTTTGTGTATTGCATAAAATGGTTAATCCTGGGTAAATGGTTAAAGTGCTGACTTATAAGTGGAAATGCTTGATTTCAATCTTATACTTTCTCAAAAAGAAATGTTCTGCAACCCCCACACTCCTTGGTAGCTCGTAAAATTTTACGAGCTCACAGGACCACAGGACAGGAAACCTAATCCTTACAAAAGAATGATAGAATGTACTCAAATGTAGTCTTAATGTGTATAGTATTGTTTTTGCGGTACATTAGAGGTTTCCCATATAAATTGGGAATATCTGCAGTGTTATCATGTGTTAAACAAATCTTTAAATGTGTAATTCGATCTAAAAATTAGATCTTTGGTCATATATATATTATGTCTAGTCTTGTTCTAATCGTCATGCTTTGACAGACCCATTTATCTAGAGCAAAGTAATGAAAAATGTATTTAATCTGGAATAAGGAACTTGCTTTAATATTCCTGATGAAATCGGACAGGCCCTAAATCATCAGGGGGTTGTCTCAACAGAGACAAAGGAACTTTCCCGCCGCTTCAGATCGCGGATGTTCATTGGGTGGTTCACGCGAAAAGAGGCGTGAACATCTCAAGCTATAAGAATTGACCAAACAAGGTCCACTCCCTCTTCTTCCTCTTCCCCGTTCTCGGATACGCTGCTCTCCAACGTTTTTTCCGCGCGGCCATAGGCCGCGCTCCCAGCGCGAACCCCCTCAGCACAGGGGCTGAGAGGAAAAGCCATTTTAATGGCTCCTTTGGAAGCTTTCGTTTCGTTCGTTTTCTTTTCTTTTCTTTACTAAAGTTTATTAAACTATTCGCCTCTCCACGCAAGGAAGACGAATTCTGGAACAATGTTTGTTGAACCTTTCAAATACCGCGCGAGGACAGAACAAAGGACCACGTGCTCCACGCTCACGCCAAGCGCAGCGTGCACGCGCGTCACATGGCCTCCGTTTCATGGCACATGGCTGTTTCAACGCGCAAGGCTCACAAGCTCGACGCCGATCTCACGCCACACTCACATGGGACACTTCTGCAAGTATCACTTTCTCTATGGAGATTTAAATGCTGGTTTAAAGTGTTGTTATGATCTGATTTGTTGTTGGCTTCTAAAAGTTACTGACTATGATTTTCATACCTGAGCTCATTCTGTGATCTCTCTCGCTTTCTACACTTCTCTCTCTCTCTCTCTCTCTCGTTCTCTCTCTCTCTCTCTCTCTCTCTCTCTCTCTCTCTCTCTCTTTATTTGGATTCCGTTATGTCTCTTAAATGTTTATTGTCTGTATTTTCGTACGCATATTTTACTCTGTGTGATTTGTAGTTTGATGTATTACTAGTTGAATTATTAAAACTCATATATAAAATGATTGGCTTTGGACTCCACCCCACTCACATTACGAGTCACTGAAATGTTTTGGTCTTTAGCTACAAGCTCTAAATTTAGAAACTAAATTTATCATAAGGATAGGATAATATTTTCATGGCCAGAGAATACTTTTCCTTGAATTATAAGGCGTGATAACTTTATTGAAAATTGATAGGTCTATAGTGGTGTGCTGGACATACCACGGTTTTGATCTGCAATAATTTACAGTAAGAGATATCACAATAATTGATATGAAGAATGTAATATTGACATATTAATGAGTAAATTACAGTGCCCTGTGATTTAGTATTGGTATTGGCAATTGAGCTATTTTTCATAATCAATAAAATTAAATGTAACTGTCATCTGAGATATATATTAATCAAATTCTTGATTAATTATTCAAATTCCCTATATATCATTTGAGTTAATTACTATGTAAAACTCAATGTTGTTACAATATTTATCCGAGGATAGCTGTGTTCTAGCTCAGCAGCTATTCTCCTTACCTGGATTTAAGTAGTTATCTTTGAGCTTCTCTAGAAGCTTTCCAGTTAATCTCTTCAGCGGTCTAGTGTATCCAGGCTCATATGGCTCACATAGCATAGCTACCTGAGGATAGTTGTGGTCTTAACTTGGGTGGGATATTCCCCTTGATCTAATTGCATTCCCCATTTCTGCCAAGTTGTGTGAGCGGCCCATGGTGTCAGTGGCAGGGCCCCTTTCTGTGGAAAGGCTTGGTGTGTGTCCGTCACTTCCTTGGTGCTCCCCTGCCAGGTGGAAAGGCACATGCCCGATGCCATAGGGGACGTAGTGTCTCAATTTCTAGAAGAGGAACTTCTTAGTTAATGCATGCAACCATAGTTTCCTGAGAGGAAACGAGATGCTTTGCCCCTCGCCATACCTTATCCTGCCTGTTTAAATCTCCTTCAGACACCTAAGTGGATGAAGTATTCAGCAGGTGCCCTTTTATGCTTCCGGGCACCACGCCTATGACAACATGGGACAGGTGTACCAACATATTTCCGTTGTTTCACACATGCTTCAGACAGCGGTCATGAAGGCTGCATTCCCCAATGGACTTTAAACCAACACATCTCATCTTTTATTTGGAACAAAAGACAAGCCAGAAATCAGAGGGACATACTTCAGAAACCAAAGGTTGAGGGTGGGCTTTCCCTTCCTAAATTCTTATTTTACTACTAGGTGGCAAATATACATTCTACACTGATCAGGTTTCAGAGCAATTTCGGGCTCTGAGATTGGGTCCTAGCTTGGGTCAGTATTGAAGAGGATTCTTGTTACCCAGCCTCGCCAGCCATACTACTGTGTTGCCCTCTTACTGCTGTCTCACATCTTCCATACGGTAATACCATTGTCTGGCAATTGCCACATTTAGCACTAGCAAACCTGCAGCATTTGCCACTGGTTTAACCTATTAATCATAACCCTATAATCCCTCCTCTCTTAATGATAAAGCATTTAATATTTGGCAGAGAGCAAGTATCGCAGTTGTCAATGGTATCTACATTGATAATATTTTTCCCAGCTTTTCTCAGTTAGCACAAAAATGTGAACATTTGAAGATAAGATCTATGTATTTTATCTATATTTTTTTGATAAGGTTATTATGTACATAAGTGACATACTAATTTTGTATTGAGTTTTTTTGTTTGTTTGTTTTTTTGATTTGGTTTGTATAACATTAGGGGTAGTGTGTGGGGGGAAAGTTGTTTCTATTCTCTTGTATCTTTATCATTTTATTATTATAAAAGCTCAATAAACAGATTAAGCAAAAAGAAAAATAATGGCAAGGCACTTGAAAATATAGAGTAAAATAAAAATGATTTAATCTCACATGGCTTTACATTAAAAACAACTCATAAGTTCACCGACACATTGCGGTTAACAAGTCTTCATCAGGGTGCCAAACTACAAACACAATCAGAGTCCATTTTTACTTTTTTGAAATGCTACTTAAATTAAAATTTACCTGAGCTAACATCAACCAACATTGAACAGTTGTATTTTTATTAACCAATAAAATATTTATACTGTAACAATGTATTTCTCACTGTTGGTTAATGTTAGTATTAACTAACATTAAGTAATGGGACCTTATTGTAAACTGCTTAAGAAAACCAATGAAGTGGACCTGACGTCCTTCTGAGAAGTTAACAAACTTAACTTTCATTTTTTTAAATCTGTTTGTGTTAATGTACACTGTACTGCCATTTAGCTCCAAAGTACTGTAAAGCATAGAAAATGCTGTTAAATTTTGACTGAATTGATCTTTTCTAATGAGGATTGAGCTCTAAATTGACAGCCCCTGCCTAAATGAGGTCTCTGTTTATTACATGCTGGACACTAAGGGTGTGGACTTCATTAGACACAACAGTTTCCTAGCTCCATCTGCGCACACCTCTTTGAGAGAATCCACTGCCCACCACGCTGACCTGACAGCCTCTTGTTCAAAAATCATTGGTTTCTTTATCTTGCAGTTTATCATGCTCTGTTGAGAAATGCCCACAAACCTCCATGACCTTTTAAAAAAAGTAGCATTTTTCTATTTTAAAGATCCTCAGAGTCAAGACGAGTCATTATTTTTTTGTATTGCATGGATAAATTCATAAACTAAGATGATGTTTTCTATCTGCACAGCAGCTCTCTGGGCTTTAATGAGACCATGTGGTTTTAATTGAAGGTCACAGAGTAAATTGCAGGCATCTGCTTAAAACTCATTTCTGCCTGTCCCAGAAGAGAGAAAACAATGAATGCAACACTATGTCCCCCTCTAAAGACACAGTGACAGACTCACCCTGCAGTTCCCCAGTTCTTCAGCAGATAAGATGATTGTGCCGCAGTTCTTTCCCGGTATGCCCCTGAAATAGACAATAAAGATGACATCAAACTATCAGATGTTGAACTCATTGATTACACAACTGCAGTCATTAAGTGCAACCCAAGGAAAAGACCATAAAGAGGTCTAGGTCAATGGGAACTATTCGACAGGAGTGGTTTTCTATGCTAGTTTCAGGCATAAGAATTCCCAGAGCTAGTGATTGAACTTTCTGATGTTTTTAAACAAGTAAACTTTCTCTGATGTGGGCAACAAATTACAATGTAATGGCACAAAAAAGGCAGTTTTGTTAACATAATAAGACTGTAGTAAGAATGTTGTGTGGTGCAACTCCACACACTCAATACAAAAAAGTAATAATATTTATTACACAATAATGCATGATATTTGTATTAAAAATGTTTTTAAACATATTTTCAATGTAAAAATTATTTAGAAAATTATTAAGATGTTTTATGTTATGCAACATTACATTAACTATATATATATGTGTGTGTGTGTGTGTGTGTGTGTGTGTGTGTGTGTGTGTGTGTGTGTGTGTGTGTGTGTGTGTGTGTGTGTGTGTGTGTATTTTCAAAAACCTTTGAAACCACTCTGAATACAATTCTGGGTACATTTAACCAATTAAAAAATACATACATATGTTGTGGGATATATATATATAGAGAGAGAGAGAGAGAGAGAGAGAGAGAGAGAGAGAGAGAGAGAGAGAGAGAGAGTACAGACCAAAAGTTTGGACACACCTTCTCATTCAAAGAGTTTTCTTTATTTTCATGACAAACTTTTAGTCTGTACTTTATATATGTTTATAATTTTCCCAGGAAACTATGCAATCACTTGTTATATCCGATAAAGCATTATAACACTATTTCTCTTCACCAATAAAGTCAGGATTGACAACATTTTCTGATATAATTGCTGGGCATGTGGTATTTATGGGCACACATGTAAAATTTATGGCCTGTGAATAAATCTCACTCCAAGCAGCTGATGGCAGTTGGCAACTACAGAATGCAGAAGGGGGGTGTGGAACTGGGCTTTAAAAGATCCATCATCTGCACATCCCTGCATTCAGATTCTGGACACTTTTTTTCACCCTCCCGTTAATACAGAAATCACAACACAGTCCCTAATATGCATAAACAGTTTCATTAGCACTGATGTTGCCCATATGGCTAAGTTCTCCTTCAGGATTCTTCATTTGCAATAGAGACAGATGCATGCAGTCTGTGCTAGTGCTATAGCCATGTGTTCACAAGTGAAAAGCATTTTGCTAGACATGCTGAAAAACATAATGGCTCCACATGATTTCTGTCAGCAAACACCCTGCTCTGTACGATAACATCTCCATAAAACAAAGTTACATCATCACCAGATGGACAGCCTGCATTTTATTTCTAAACCTGTGGGTTTTTCCAGTGAAAGAAGAAAAAAATAATAATAATTCACCAAAACAACAACTTTGTTACAACAGCATCACACTTGCTGAATGAGGTTGAGCTGGTCTGATTTATTTCTATGTTCACTCAACATCACTGTGGAAAGACACATTGGGTGTATTACAGGTATAAAAAAAAAATGAAAAATGGAAAAAAAAAAATCCCTAGACGAACCTGTGGTTATGTTACCTTATGTTACCAGTCAAAAACCTCCACCATTTTTTCCATATTCCACTATGTTCTTCCCTCAACTTAGACGAACTGATACATACCTCTCCTGTCTCAGTACATGCACTCAATCGCTGTAGTGCGCAGCTAGTGTTTAGTTTACTACCATTCATTCCTTAGGATCCAAAAAGGGATAAATTTAGAAGCCACCAAACACTTCCATGTTTTCCCTATTTAAATACGGTTACATAAGTAGTTACACGAGTAAGTACGGTTACACAAAATAATATATCGACACAAGGCCCCTGGTTACCATGGCAGCCAAGGCCCCTCAGCCAAATCAGATAAACCTTTACTCTCTAATGGCTATTGAGAATTCTGCCTCTCACTACATTTTCCATAGGAAAGACACATAATGTTTAGCAAAACTGACTCTTCTCTAATTAATTCATTAGATACAACGAGTCATAAAAGTTCCCTCTAAAAGGTACCATTCCTCATTGGCTCACTCAAATCCCAGAGGTGTGACCTCGATAGAAGATAAAGTTCTCACATCCGGGACCCGCTAGAGTTCAGTCTGCAGTTATATTAGATCCTAAGTGGATGAGTAGGATGAGCTAGAACTCTCTTGGACCCCTAAGCATGTGCCAGGCCCTAGGGGATTTTGGGGGCCAGCGGAAATTTTGACATGCCCTGACTTTTGTGCTTTTTTCAGTTGCTTCTAAACGTATACATGGCTAAAGTCTCAAAATAGTGTATTCAGGACAAACTGGGCTACAAAAATATATAAGTAGCATGTATGTAAATGATTTTGTTTTTTAGAAAACAATGTTTATGCGTGGTTAGTGAAAAACTAAAATTCACTGAAATAAGGTCATAAAACACATAGATAATATTTGTTCACAAGACTGTAAAAACTGAAGATTGTAGCCTAGAATTTTTGCTTCAAAATGATGTGAAAATCATCTTGTTTACTCACTCACAGAAAACAATAGATTGATTTAAACTTTCTTAGACACTTTTTGTTTGTAAAGGGCATATGCAAGTAAGCGTCAACTATCATTAATATTATTGTGATTTACACCTGAGAAGATAAAGGCACACATAATGAGCTGCATAATGAGCCTTTCAGTCAGGTGAGTGACTGAGAGAGAAGAGTTACAAGAAAGAATGTGAGGACAAAAAAAAAGGGATCTGTATGAAGAATTTCAGTCAGGTGTTATGTGGAGGGGAAGGGATGAACTCAGTAGCAGACGGGAAGTACAACACAAGATTTATTTACACGAAAAAGAGGAAAACAAAACCCACGAGGGGGAAAACAAGGATTAGGGCAGATACAAAATAACTTAAAGGGGGGGTGAAATGCTATTTCATGCATACTGAGTTTTTTACACTGTTAAAGAGTTGGATTCCCATGCTAAACATGGACAAAGTTTCAAAAATTAAGTTGTACGTTTGAAGGAGTATTTCTGTTCCAAATATACTCCTTCTGGTTTGTCACAAGTTTCGGAAAGTTTTTTTCGAGTATGGCTCTGTGTGACATTAGATGGAGCGGAATTTCCTTATATGGGTCCTGAGGGCACGTCTGCCGGAAGAGCGCGCGCTCCCGTTTAGCAGAGCACTGAGTGAGAGCACAACAGGCATTCGCTGATCAGAGGGAGAGCGTCGCGAAATGTCACAAAAGGAGTGTGTTTTTGGTTGCCAGGGCAAGACAACCCTGCACAGATTACCAAAAGAGAAACAGCATTAAGGGACCAGTGAATGGAGTTTATTTTTACAGAGCATCAACGGAGTTGTGCAAGTGTGTGTGTTTGTTCCCTGCATTTCTAAAATGCTTGTTTTACAAACAAAGCCCAGTTTGATGACGGATTTGCGTATCGTTTATTTCTTAAGGATGATGCAATCCCAACGAAAAAGGGTCAGGATTGTGTGTTGGAACCACAGGCGGTGAGTAAAACTGCTTAAAATATCTCTGCCTCCTTGTTAGTGCGTCCGCCACCCATCGGAGACCCGGGTTCGAGCCCCGCTCGGAGCGAGTCGTTGCTGCTGCTGCTCTCGTTCAGTTTCAGCCTTCAAAGCTTCCAAATGCTCGCAACGCAAAAGCCTACTCACGCTCGTGATTCTTTAGCTCCGCCCACACATCACGCCTCCAGGCGCTCGTGTTTTTCCGGGAAAAAAACGGTAAAGACTATCTTTCTCTTATGAATATAATAAAACTAAATACTTTTTGGAGTTATGAAGGATGCAGTACTACTCTGTAGGTACTCAAGATTAACAGGATATTGAGTGAAAACGAGCATTTCACCCCCCCCCCCCCCCCCCCCCTTTAACAGGACTGAGTTGACAAGATAAACAAAGACTCAAAACACAAGAACACTAACTACAAATAAACACTCACGGTTATACAAAGACTTCTTAAAGGGGTTACAAGGATACAATATCTCACGAGGCTGACATGTAGAAACACATATGAGGAACAATGAACCGACAAAAGACAGAGCACACTAGGGGATCTAAATAGGAGAACTAATCAAGACACGACCTGTTAAGGCAATCACGACAAAACTAGGATAACAAGGGGGGCGGGGCAAGGGAACGAGACAACACAAGCACATGGCCCAAAGACAAGGCCATGTGCTTGTACACAAAACACGGGTCTGTCATGATCCTGCCTCAAGACTAGAGAAAAGTCAGGACATGAAGGCAGAATCATGACATCAGTTTTCAGGAACCACCATAGCACATAAACTGCACTTGTTAAAATTACAAATGCTTCTTGCATCAGATCAAGGCTGCATCTCATTGCTAGTTTTACTTGATCTTAGTGCTGCGTTCGACACCATAGATCATGACATACTCATAGATCGATTACAAAACTATACAGGTATTCAATGGCAAGCTCTAAGATGGTTTAGATCCTACCTGTCCAATCGCTACCATTTTGTTTATTTAAATGGGGAGTCATCTTATTATCACCAGTAAAATATGGAGTGCCACAAGGATCTGTTCTTGGTCCTCTGCTATTTTCAATATACATGTTTCCCTATGTTCATATTATTAGAAAATACGGGATTTGTTACCATCGTTATGCTGATGATAATCAAATATATATCTCAACGAGACCAGATAAAACGTATAAATTATCCAAGCTAACAGAGTGGGTTAAAAATGTAAAAGATTGGATGACCAAGAGATATTACTTATTGGACCAACTAGACAGATATATTGTTACTTCCTCTAAAGTCAAAAATCTGGGTGTTAAATTATTAGACATCAACTTGTCTTTTGAAAACCATATATCCCATGTTACAAAATCAGCGTTCTTCCATCTTAGAAACACTGCCAAGCTACGAAACATGTTACCCATTTCTGATTAAAACGTAAATATAGGTCGTAATAAGGTGCTTGCACAAACGACTATGGTCGTTTTTTGTTGGAGGACAGGCTCCCCAATTCTACAGTCTCTGCACTAGCTACCTATTAAAATCCATATTAATTAGTTCTTTACCTCTAAGGCCCTTAATGGTTTTGCTCCTGCGTACCTAACTAGCCTTATACCATGCTACAATCCAATACGCTCCCTAACGTCACAAAACGCTGGGCTTTTGGATGTTCCTAGGATAGCAAAGTCCACTAAAGGAGGTAGAGCTTTTTCACATTTGGCTCCCAAACTCTGGAATAGCCTTCCTGATAATGTTTGAAGTTCAGACACACTCTCTCTGTTTAAATCTAGATTAAAGCACATCTCTTTCACCAAGCATTCGAATAATGCATCTCATAATTTGTGACTGCAGTTGTATCTGATCAAATACGCATTATTATTCTTTAGCTTGGGTTAAACAAATTAATTTTATTTGGTTGAAACTGCAGCTATGCTAATTATGTCTCTATTTGTTTCTCTGTTTTTCCATGGGATGTACACAAGCTCCAGTCTGGATCCAGAACACCTGAGAAGAGATGATGCCAACCCTTCAGAGGACCTCAGATGATGCTAACCCTGAAACAACATATAGAACTTTCAAATATTGCTATAAGTGTGATTGCATCATATAATAATTGCTGTTAATAGTGTTCATTGTGTAGTTGACTACGTCTTGTATACATTTTTCAGTAAATTTGTCATATCCGCACAGACTGACAATCACCACTGATAAGCTACTAATAAATATATATATATTAACATATATATATATATATATATATATATATATATATATATATATTAGGGGTGTAACGGTTCACAAAATTCACGCTTCGGTTCGATACGATACACTGATGTCACGGTTCGGTTCGGTTCGATACGTTTTAGATACAGCAAAATGTAAAAACATCTCAACTTTTCAGAATGCCGCAAGCGCACCGCGGGTCATGTGACAAGAACCAACCAATCAGCTTCATCCTTTCCCGTAACAAGGTTGAGAGCTCAGCCAAGATGAAGGAACAGCTGATCATAGTTGTATATGGATTGCAATTTTGAAATAAATTTAGTAGCAGAGCTACTGCAAGCGATTTTTAGAGCTGCAAATCCATTTATCCTTCGCTGAAATTTCCGCGTCTCATGGAGAGAGCATGTCATTGTTGCTTAGCAAAGACAGACGCCTCATGAGCGCTTCTGCCCGAGCGCTTTGGAAAGGAGGAGAAAGACGTGCTTAGCGTTTTCCACGCGTTTTTAGGAGCGATATGTGAACGGCCCCTAAGGCGCTCGCTCACTCAGCACGCGCTGAAGGCTCGTTGCAAAATGTCTAATGCATTTAACAGACCAGAAATATAAGATCCTAAAATAACCAACAGGTCTGGTGTTTGGGTTGGATTCCCTGTAAGCTATAATGTCTAAATGCTGCAGGGATAGTTTGCTGCGTGCATGTTTCTCCTTTTTTTCGTCTTTTCCCAGATAGTACTGACGCATATATCCCAGATATTCCCGCTGGTGTTTTTTTTTTTTTTTTTTTTTTTTTTTTTTGTATTCCCGCTGGTGTACCCTGTCATGTTGCAGATGCGACATACCGTTGTTTTTTTATCCACCACTCTCTTGCCATCACCATTATAGCTTAAAGGGAATCCAAAGTGCACCCAAACACCAGACCTGTTGGTTATTGGGGGATCTTCTCATTTCTAGTCTGTTAAACGCATTGGCTATTTTGCAACGAGCCTTCAGCGCGTACTGAGTGAGCGAGCGCCTGCTGAGTAGCCTAACATAAACATATAAGATGGTGTTTTTTTCTTCTTCGGGAGTGTCAGGGGCGTTGCCTGTTACGTTGTTTGGGTTATTGGGCTACCTTGTTGAACGCATATCATTATATTTCTATCTCTCTCTTTTTTTTTTTTTTTTCAAATATAATTAATTACTCCAACGAACCGTTCGGTATACATAATGCGTACCGCGTACCGAACCGAAAGCGTCGTACCGAACGGTTCAATACGAATACGCGTATCGTTACACCCCTAATATATATATATATATATATATATATATATGTATATATATATATATGTATATATATATATATGTATGTATGTATTTATCATTATATAATAATATAATATTATTTATCGATTTCTATGTACTCTATATATTTACATTTTATTACTGTTATTTTTATATACAACATGTTTATTTCTATATTCTATGTACACTGTGTGCAAATAATCTCTTTTTTTTGCAGATATGTATGTTGTCAAGACAATGACTACACAACTTGTTTTCTGTTTGATGTGTATGTTAATTATTATTATTATTATTACAAAATGATTCAGATGGAACCAATCTGAGGTCCAGATGTGGCCGTGATCTATTATTTGAGATTCCAAAATAGGCTAATGCTTAGTGAACACAGTAAATCAATATATAGAACAAAAAACAGCCTCTAAGGTTAAAGCTGTTTAATTAACGTGTTTAAAATGCTAAAAACATCTTGCAAGAGCCGAGAAGCCAATCTGTGCAGCAGTGTGGTACTGAATGCTGATATTATTCCACAATTATGCCACCCAGAGATGAGCAGACAATTCATAAGTGCCTGCTTAACAGTTTTTGCCCAATTAAAGTTTTGCTAATATATAACAAAGCCACATCAACGTTTTATTCCTTTATCCAAGGTTCATTTGTATGTGGTGTAAACTTTAGCTTACATTATTACAGTTCACGATGAATGACAAATGATTTGAGGATACATGGCACAAGACTGTGAGCACTTCTGTATGTGAAGCTAGTTCTCAACAATCTGTTCATATTAATAAATCATGCTCTAAAATGCCAGAAGTGTCTTTGCTCCGTTTAACCCAAAGGGCATTACAAATTTAGTTTGGCTTTAGCTTTGCAGTATCTGTCTGCAGTTACACCTACACCCTGATTATCCCCAGTGGTTCTCGATTTTTTAAATTATTATTATTATCTTTTTTTTTTTTTTTTTGAGCTCTAGATTTGTTTCTGCTCATGAGTATAAATCCACCATTACTTCAGGGTGCTTTACTTATTAGTAACCTGCCAGTTGAGTACATGTGCATTAATAAAATACATCATTCATTGCAAAATCGCCATGTGGTTTGGGCTTTGCGCATAAAGCTCCTGAGACCCAGAAGGGATGAGATGCTTTGTGCACCCCATCCATATTAAAATCTGAGCTTGACTTATATATTCACTAAGCTCCACTCTGGGACATGGACAGAGATCTAATCAAACACTTGTGGACTTCTATACTTCCTCGAAACCCCAGAGCGTTCACTCACTGCCTGGATCATGACTCCCTGCTTTACTGCTTTTGTTCTCTTCAGCAACCAGAGCACATAATTACAAACTCAACAGAGAGAAAACTAACAAAAGGTGAAATGTAATAACGGAGGCGGCACTTTACATATTCCTCTTATATTTGCCTTGGGAACTGGGGAGATTTGTGTGGGGGTGCAATCACTGAAACTTTCCTCAGGCCGTGCACAAAGAGATCATTTGAGATTCCTGTTTTTATCTGTGCTTTTCATCAGCTTTTTATTGGATATACATATGGTGTTATGTAGAATGTGGCAGTTGTTTATGTAGTGAATACAGTTAGCTGGGTGCATTCCTGTCTTGGCTGATAATATTTACCAGCAGGAAAATAAGTATGAAAGCGGCAGCGCGATACTGCCTAAGCTTCAGAAAAATTGTGAAAAACAACTGGGTCAGTGGCTTATACTGTAAACATGGCATGTTTGTTGGTACCAGACAGCCAGTTTGAGTATTTCCGAAATTGATGATCTAATGTACTGGAATTTTCACACTCCACCATCTCTAGGCTTTAAAAATATCCATTAAGTCACAGTTCTGTGAACAAAAGTGCCTTGCTGATGCAAGAGATCAGAGGAGAATGGCCAGACTGGTTCAAGCTGATAGAAAGGCAACAGTAACTCAAATAACCATTCATGACAACCGAGGTATGGAGAAGAGCATCTCTGAACGCACAACATGTTGAATCTTGAAGCAGAAGAGTTACAGTGGCAAAAAAAAGAAAAAAAAGAAAAAGACACCAGGTGCCAATCCTTGTCAGGTAAGAATGGGAAACTGAGGCTACAGTTTCCACAAATTCACCAAAATCAGATAAAAAGGATTGCCTGGTCTTGAATACTGCTGGGACACTCAGATGGCAGGGTCAGAATTTAGCATAAACAACATGAAAACATGGATCAATCCTCCCTTGTAATCAGGCTCGGTCAGGCTGCTGGGGATGTGATGGTGTGGAGAATATTTTCTCTGCTCTGATGGCTGATGATCTGAAAACAAGTTTATAATAAAAAATAACAGCTGAAGATCTGTTCATAAGTATATGTAACTAACTAAATAATAATAATTATTATTTTTAATATACTACTGCCTTGAGTTATTATTTTGCAATAAATCTAAAATGCTTGAAAACACTAAACCGGTGCGATATATACTTGTTTTTAACAAACACAATAGCCTATTAATGACATTGTTAATGTAAAAATACAATACAGATTTTTGTTCTGGTAGTGTAAATAATGTTTATTTAACCAAGAAAATGTGACTGGGACATATATATAATTTTTCTTTCAGAAATAATATTATGCAAAACTACTTAAAAGGGTTGGTTTTCTTCTATATTTCATTGTTTTATTTTTATATTTTTCACCCTTCATTATTATATCAGGACAGCTGTATGATGTTGTTAAGTCTATGCTTGAAAAATAGCTAAAATTATTTAGAAATAAGAAGCATGCTCATTATAGAAGAGGTGTCTTCTAATAATTATATGAATAAAGTTAATTTTAATATATTTTTGTATACATTAATAAATTCAGGGGGAAAAAAAGTTTGTCACTAACCCAACTGGCTGTTGTATAAGCTCTTCAGGCATTGTATTTTTCACTGCAGAAAGTCTTGAGCTTTGTTGTACGAGCAGCTGTCTTCTCTTTGCCAGTTAGTACTTCACAGCAGCGACAACAGCCTCTCAAGGCATTACAACGTGCAATAAGTCACAGTAATGGGTTTCTAATGTTGTGCTGTGCCTGCTCTGTTGGCTAGCTTGCCACATAGTGAATAACGCCGAAGGCTACTTCTGCTGGCAGTTACGCGGTGATGTTATCAGCTGTAATCTGAGTTTTAAGGAAGACTTCTGCAGTCTTCAGGCTGAGGGCCTTGACATCTTAACAGACGGCACCCTGGTGGTTGTACATCTACACAGCAGGCCCGAATCCATCTGAAAGGCTTGAGAGCAGCTTTTTCAAACTCGCAGGAGTAGGTCATACATCACTCGTGGAAACGGCAAAAAGAAACAGCAGAGGTCTGGAAACGGCTGTTATAAATTTATGGGTGTAAAGATGGATGAATCTCTGAACAGCAGGTACTGCAGCCCCTTTGAGTTGGACACTAATGCTCCCGAAAAATGAAAAAAAAAAAAAGAGCGCTGTAACATTTCCTCACAGCGATTACGGAAAAGAATACTGTGTTCCATTCTGGAAAGTCGTTCTTGCGCACCTGTGCAAAACAAGCATGTTTGTGTGGGTACAAACACAAAGGACAACAGGGAAGTGGTTCACTGATTGGTACTTCCCACATAAATAGTGTCATGCAGATTATCGACCCATGAATCCAACTACAATGCAGCCTGAAGCAATTAAGTCAGCATGATTTGTCGCTGACATACCGAGAATGTGACCTCTGCATTATTCTGGATACAATAGTTGCACAGAAGAGGGCGTGGCAAAAGTAGCGAGACTTCCAATCAGGAGGGCAATCGGAAAACGTGATTATCATACATACATGTTCCTGAGGCCCAAAAGGAAACCTGTTTGTGAGCACCTAATTTCACGGGTATCTGCGGAATAATTTGCATCGATGTACACTGGCGCTGACATGATTGGATTAGCCAGTACATTTAATGAGATGTCTTGGCAGTGGCCTTAGAGTCAGCAGTCATTTGTATTAATGGCCACTGAGCAGTGACGACCGTCCCTCATTCAAGAAAGCATTAGCCCGATAACCCACTGCATTCACAGCAGACTGCAAGGTTAAAAAATTGTGTCAGGCATTGTCTCAACTCCTACTGACTGAAGTTCACTGTCACATTTATTTACAGACTAACTCATCGTGACTTACTGATGGGTTGAAGGTGTTTCCTTACTTTTTCTGTTATGTACTCCATCCTCCTCACTCAAATAACAGCTAAAACCAGCCTAAGTCTTCTAACTGGTCTACATTGGTCTTCTAGAAAGGTCAAGTTAGTCTGTGGGCTGGTTTAAAAGCGTGCACTTTTTTGAGTAATGAAAAATCTAAACAAACACCTAAGGATGGCAAACCAGCGTTGGCAGGTTAAAGCTATTTCTAGTTTTCCAGTAGTTGAACTCATAGCAGAATATCATTACCATTTAGATTATCAAAACCGCCATTATTACAATAATTCACTTTCAGACAAGAACAGTCACAGTGATTTTTAATATTGAAAAACCTTTTTCTGTGGTGAAAAAAAAAAACTATATGAAATTTCAAGATAATCAGATTTTTATGACTAGACCAAGGTTAAAAATCATTAAATGGACACTTTTCCTATACCATATGAAATCAACATAAATAAAAAGTGCACATAATTTCTAAGAATGATGTATTTAACCCTGAAATACAGTTATAGTAAAAAACTGGACTGACTGGTCTAATTGAAAGATTTTTTTCAGGTGACCAAACTGAGTATTGCTTAATATTTATACGGCCACAAAGTAAGATGAAATTCTGATAGATTATAATGTAAATCAATGACATGTTTATAACAGTATAGCAGACTACTTACATAAAATGCATAAATACATATATTATCAGTTGTCACTTTATATTTCTCAATAATATATAAATGCTTAATATTAAGATCAGAGCTCAGTAAAACGTATAATGCAATGTAATGTAATGATGATTTAAACTTGCTTAAAAAAAAATCAATCAGAAGACATAAGGTTGTAGGAGATTGTGTACAACAGGTTAATGAGCAATGCTGATCATTTCTATAATTTAGAAATGTTTAAATTAAATATGATACAGTAGGCTTTTTATTTTAAATCTTTGTTGTATGCACTCTTACTTTTCATTAACCCATTCAGCCATATCTCAAACAAAACTCTAAGGCCTCGAAGGCCAGTAGCGATGTGCAGCTTGACAAAACAAAGACACTGATACTGTATACTTTAAGATCAGTCAGTGCAGGTTTCTTTCAGTTGAAACAACCAAGACTTACATTGTAGTCTGGGGCTAGGTTTAAGCCTTAAACCATGGGTAAAACTTCTGAGTTAAAATACTTTTTCTCTTTCAAAAAAAAAAAAGAAAAAAGAAAGAAAGAAAAGAAAAAATAATAATTTGTTCACAAGTTGCTATATAAGGACTTCAAAAGAAATAAATGTGAAGCTGTTCAAGCAGCCCCTGGGTTACAAGTACCACTGGTTGAGAATCACTGCTGTCACTTACGTGATTAATCTCCTAATGAAGCTCAAAAGAAAGACGTTTACTTTTCCAATTAGCAGGTTGTGAGAAGCAGGTTTTTGTGCAGTCATCTATAATGGAGACAGCAGGTCTCAGAGCTGCAGTGGCATCATTCAGACGCTCGGATTAATGAGTTGCTGTTGAATTAAACTGCCAAGAAAACCTGTTCTCAAAAGAGCCAAGAGGCAAAGGAAATACCTTCACTACTCACCAGGACATCCAACCCACGCTCTATTTACAAGCACACAGGGGTGAGACTGCTGTATTAGCAATGTTGGTGCCCACCAAGAAGGTTCTCATATGAACAAAGTTTCCTTTCAAGGAAAGTCTGTTCATTCTGAAGCCATATTTGCAATGCCTTTGGGTAGCTCAAGCAAGACCAAGTCTTATCTAAATGAATGGGGGAATCCTGAAATCTCAAAAACTGCTTGCTGAAGTCGCAATTAAATTACATATTACAAATCAGCAACAAAATCTGAAATGAACTGTCCTCAAATAGTGTTAAAAAGCATATTTTTTGCAGGCTAGACCAGCCAATGCGCAGTTATATCGCGCTTATGACTGCACATGCGCATCAGCTGCTCTAGACGTAGGATAATATGGGGACCAGAGCTTCTAACAGCGAGGCAATGACTTTACCAGTCAGCGATTTGCTGTTTAATTTAGAAGAACTATCCTGCCATATTGCGCATTGCAGTTTATCCCATTCATAAGTATAGAAGTGAAAAATCATTGTATTTCCGTAATTTTTGATATGAAGAAAATCCCTAAAATTGTTTTTGCTGAAGACGTGACACAAAGGTGAATGGCAGGGTACAAAATTTAGAAAGTACACCCAAAAATATGCCGTTTTGTGTGTCTTAATTTTATTTGAAGAGTGGTTTTAAGTTTAGAAGTTAGCAGGCTGCGACATTTAGTGGTATGTAGTATACGTTCTTTTGAATGAATCTTTTAAGTGTATGACTCACTCTCGTTGATTTTCCTAAACAGTGATTCATTTTTCTTTACATCTTGAAGTGTGTCACTTGTAGACAAACGTTTTTGACAAAGCATGTTGTGTGGCTAATGTTGCAAACTCTTTTTAATCTCTGCACACATAAAACATGGACATAGACTTGTTTTCTTTTAATACAGCAACAGCCTCAGTGAAATTCTCCTTAAAAGCTTTTCTAAACATCAATGAATTCTCCTGTGAGTCACGCTGAATAATGTGAGCAATGGTTGGTGTGACTGGTTTGCTGGCTTTAAATTCCTAAATATATCTGTAGCCGTTTAAAGTTGAAAAACACACATTACATTTCGTGAGTGTGTAATAGAAATAGATAAAGTGGTGTTGGTGCACAATATAAATATTTTGATAAAACTATTCTTGCATCAACGCTCCCATGGCAAGCTGATTCATTGGCACAGCTGCAGGAAAAAAACACTTTCATCTTCTGCGTTTCATCTTCCTTGATTATCCTTCCCTTCTTCCCCCCCAAAAAAGCCTTCTGAATTCTCACCACCAAAGATTTAATATTTATCCACACAATGTACAATAACAGTGTGATAATTTGTTTTATATTCTCAAATTGAAATATTTGCATCTCTCCAAGTTCTTTTTCTTTTCTTTTTTGTAGTTGAAGATGGAAGATGAATGTTATGTTTTATTGCAGATGAACATGTTCTACATCTAAAATTAGCAAAACATATTTTCAGTTCTTGAAATGTATATTAGAAAGATGACTGCCATATGGATAGAGAGGAAAATAATAAAATAACAGTCCTGAGTTCCTAAGATCCTTCTGTTGTTAGATTTAGCTTACAAACAATTATATATGAGCTCTATTTTAGAGTAAAGCATAGAAAATATCACATCAAACTGTTACTACTCCAGGCAAAGTCTCAAATTGCCACTAAACAGGACTGCTTTTACTAGAAAAACTTTTTAGGATGTAACATTTTTTATCTAGAAGAGGAAAACAGCAAGACAAACATGTGTTAAAGGAAGAAAAAGAGCCCCAAAGAAGTAATTACATATATCATTAATTAATTAGAGATCATTCTTCTTCTTTTGTACTTTGCAGCAAGAGGACATTGCGGTGCTGTCTAGGGCACATCTGGCCTGTCATCATACCTTTACAGTAGGACAATCAAGAAGCCCACTACAGAGAATAGCTCAGCACTCGCTCCCTGAGCACTGCTGCAAGTGCTGATGGGAACACAGGAAGAGCGGAGACAGAAGAGTATGTGATTTCTTCATCAAGACACGTGCGATCAGGTCACATGACCACTGTCTCAGCTGTTTACAGCCAAAGGCCAGCAGGAGGGACGTCCACTATCTATAGGGGGGCATCATCACTTCTGCAGGTGTGCAGGAACCCCCCGCCACTTCTGCTGTTGTTTATGTCTCTCCTACAAAGTTCGAAGGCTTTTATATGGAAAAATAAATGTCACATTAAACAACGGATGAAAGCACTGAGAGAACTCAACATGTCAGTTTTGTAGCTGTGTTTCCACCAGAAGATAATATTATTGCTCTTTCATAGCTTAAGAGATTTTGTGATAACACTTTACAAAAATGTTCCATCAGTTAATATATTAACTAACATGAACGAACGATTAACAATACATTTATTACAGTATTTATTAATCTTTGTTAATGTTAGTTAATGAAAGTGCAGTTATTCATTGTTAGTTTGTTCATTCACAGTGCATTAACTAATCGTAACAAGCATCACTTTTGATTTTAATGCATTAGTAAATGTTAAAATTAACATTAACGACGATTGATAAATGCTGTAGAAGTATTGCTCATGCTTAGTTCGTGTTAACTTTCAAAAGAAAATCAAACACTGGAAAACAAACATTTGCTGGTAGCCACTGATTTCTATAGGATGAAAAAGAAAAACAAACATGGAAGTTTTACTATGGAAGAAAATGGCTACCAGCAGCTATTTGGTTACCAATAATATCGTCTTTTATGTTCAACAGGAGAAAGAAACTCAAACAGGTTTGGAACAACATGAGGCAGCAAATGAATGAATTAAAGAGTTTAAACTTTTGGGTAAACTATCCCTTTAAAGTGACATAAGTCCATAATCTATGATAGCACTTCCTCCAGTTAAAAATTACAGCCTTTGTTATCCTCCAACATCAAAATCCACAAATATATTTGTTTAATACTAATTTGGACTGTATAAAGTGGTTGATATGTGCATATTTCTCTCATGATTCAGACAAAATATTTTAGCCACTTAAAAATGTCTTAATGTTTTTACAAACACAGTTTCTCACTTCTCAAAGCGTTAATTAAGTTAATTAATGGACTAGAGTCATGTGAATTTCTACTTGTGATGTTTTTATCAGCTGTTTGGACTCTCATTCTGATGGCACCCATTCACTGCAGATGATTTATCCATTTTTCGCTATTCCCTTAATCTCCCTGCTGTCTAATGAAATGAAATAACGTTGATCATTTGAGTAAAGCACTGTTATCTTACAGGTTATGTATACTGTGTGTGTGTGTGTGTGTGTGTGTGTGTGTGTATTTATTTAGATTGGCACATAAATATGCATATACATAAATGCAGCTTTAATTTCTTTCCACATTTAAACTATTGAGTTGAGAGTGGGTAATTACATCCCATCATAGAACTCCCAGAGTAAAGATCAGGAGCAAAATAAATGAGGGGCAAACAAAATGCCATTTTTGTTTCCTGTAGATAAAAATACTCTCCTTATCAAACCTAAGCAACAGGCTGTAAAGGGCTGTTTGGAAAGGCAGCGAGGGGAACTTCTTATGCAGTTGCTTTTATACACATCTGCATACTGGAGATACACAATAACAAACCTCAAAGGACCTGCCACTATTTAGGTGAGGTTCGAAAATAGCTGGTTGCCATTCCAGTGACGAGGTGAAGCATCTGTGACAGCGAGATGAGCTGTGTGATTTCTCCTGTGGAAGTCTCAAAGTTGGTGTTGATTCTCTGAGACATGACAAATCTAAAATATTACCTATTACGCATGCAGAATTCATCATCTGGCATGATCTGGAGCAAATAAATAGCTTGTTTGGAGAAGCATGCTTCTAAAAGACAATCAATAAAAGTGCAGGTTTTGCATTCTGATCAAACAAAGGAAGATATGGGCTTGATGCTGACACACGAACCAGACAAAATTCATCAAAGTCTTCAGTTCCTCCAGCTTTCATTTAAGCAGCCTGGAAAATGCAGAGCTGAAATGAAGGAGTCTCATACGGATATTACCACGGCCTCATGAAACCCAATTCAGTCGGCTAATTTCAGATAAAGGTCTTGACTTATTTCCATCCCTGAAATCTCACACAGGAGAGCCTGGATTGTTTTGGTTCAGTTCACTATTGAGAAATATGTTTTAGAAATGGCTGCTAAAATAGTCTAGCAATACTGCTTTATGATGGGCTGGGAATTTACAAAAAACAAGGCATTAATGTTTGATATCATAAGGAAGCATGGTCATAAACTCTTTGGTATAGAAATTGTCCATATGGCACAGTAAAACAAAAATATTTCAAATATAATGGACCTTTTAAATATGCAGTCCGTCCTATTTTATGTTTCTGTAACTCACATAAAAAAGGGATTGAAAATACATGTAAATTAGTGCACTTACAATGGAAGTCTACAATCCAGTCAACACAACATGTTTAAAAGCATTTTGAAAAATACTTTTGAATTTTGTTTTAGGGTACAGTATAATTTTTTTCTAAATCATTCTTGTAATTAGGATGCAGTATGGCATTTGACCAAAGATCCGCTTTCTCATATTTAAGTGATATTAGGGCAAAAGCTTGCATTGTCAATGAGTTGTATTCATATGGCAGGGAAAAGGTGTGAAGGGAATTTTCACATTTCTGAGACAAGCAGGACATTAGGAACTATATTCAACACAAAGAAGATGGGCACTCAGCAATAATCCAGCTCGCTTTGTATTCAGCACTGTTAATCTAATTTGATATTCCAATGAGAAACAAAAAGCCAAAACAGTGCACTGATTTAAACTTGGTGTGTGTAATAGGTTGAAGCTTGAACTAAGAAAACTTCAGGTCAAGAGATGTTAATTGCTCTTATTTATCTGCTTCGTATTACTTAGCCTGCACTACTGTCTTTGAATTTCAATTACTGTCGTTGTGTATTTATGCATAATTACAGGTCATCATCAGCCACATAATGGCTACAAAACTATCTTGATTATGCTAGACGACATCTGGTTCATAAATAAAGTTCTGCTTATAATGAAAGGGGAGTTCTTGTGCTGTTTATTTATTTATAAGTTATAGCAGTGAAACATTTTACGACTGATCAATTTCATAAGCTGCAAATTGAGACGGACTGGGTTTTGGTCATGAAAAGGCTTTCATGGTACAGCTTTCTTTTAGCTTTTAACTTTTAGTCTATGGTGAAGCTGAGCATTAAAGGTATAGTTCACCCAAAAAAGAAAATTCTGTCATTAATAACTCATCTTCATGTCATTCCAAACCCGTAAGACCTTACGTTTGAAGTGCACACACACTGAAGTGCCCCTATTATGGATTTTTTTTTTTAATTTCCTTTCATGCAGTGACACAAGTGAATGAAAACATCCTGCAAAGTTTAAAATCTGAAAGTTAACCATGTATAAAGTTATTGTCTCTCCAAAGAAAGGGTCGACTCTGAATCATTGAAACGAAACATTTTTAAAAGAATCCCAAGCCGTTCCATGTTGACGTCAATATGAATCATTAGCATATTGCTACCCACTTGTTTTGCGCGCAAACATTATTCCTGTCTTCAGTGTCACACGATCCTTCAGAAATCATTCTAACATGCTGATCTGCTGCTCAAGAAACATTTCTGATTATTATCAGTGTTGAAAACTGATTTTTTTTCTTCAGTTCAAAAGAACAGCATTTATTTTGAAATTACAGACCACAAACTTTTCAACAGCAGTGTTTAAAATCTCTCTTAAATTCTCCTGGCTCCTAAACAGTCTCTTAATATGCCAAACAGCGAACAAATCATTTACATTGCCTTTCAAGAATAGAGGGGAGGGACGAAAGTCTGGTCTGGCTCTCGGATAATAGCATTTCATGTGAAGATGTGAGACAGCACTTTAGTTCTTAATCTAACTGGCTGTATATGTCTCAATCTCTCTTTACCACGCAAGGCTTTGATCTTTCTCACATTAGAATGCATCATGTACATCAAAACACTTTGGCTTCTCGATAGCGGAGATACTTCTTTAACACATGACTCTCGAGGGCCAGGTTTTTTCTTAAAATGTCAATCCAAATACATTTTGCTGTTCATTTGGCTGAATCTACCTGGAGCATAGGATAAATATGGATAAACAGAAAAGCCAGTGGAAAGCTTTCTCCTTAAAACAGGTGAAATTCAAATTTTATCTCCAAATACAATCCTCTCATGAGGTCTCCTGAGACTTTGTCTCTGTACTTGTTCAGAACTGGCTCTTTCTTATTGCTTATTACCTTCTAGCTCATTATTCATCTGCCATTCAAGCACACACATTTGATCTGTAGCCTTTTTTGGCACTGAATATGCTCAGCGTTTTCTTCTGCTTTTTTCTCTCACGTCCCTCTTTCATCATCAAAACCTGACCTGCGACTCATAATTAATGTGAGGTCCAATTTCCTGAAGATTAAAGGCAAAACAATTAAAAGCAGAAGAGAAAGGGGGTGGAAATGGTGGAAGAATTGCAGATAAAAGCTTTTTGTTTGCTTGTTTGGAGAACAGCACTGAGGTGGTTTTGAAAAGTATTATGTTGCCCAAACAGCCATGAATGGCCACAAGAAATGAGAACGAATCCAAGGCTAGAAGAGGCACGAGAGACGGTTTTTGGTTGGAAAAATGCCATAAATGTTACCTTTCCAAATTATGTGCAAATGGTCGATTGGCACTCTTAACGCACATTTTAAGTCTTCACACCTCCGTAATGATCTCCTGGGTTTGCTTCAGAAGGCTCCTGGTCCACTTGAAACATTGACAAAATTCATGGAAAAAGCATTTATTTTATTTATTTATTATTATTTTTATTTTTGTTATTGTATTTTTATTTACTTGTCTGAGTTTGAGAAATGTATTTATTTATTATTTATTTTGTGTATTTCATTGTTTTCATAATATAATATAATATAATATTTCCACACTTCTGGACTGTCTGTGTGTTTTCCTCCCCATGGGCTCTGTGTGACCGAAGTTCTCTTGATAATCATGTAATTTAGTTCAAGTATGTCTTCTTAATTGTCCTTGTATCCCCATACATTTAACTCCAAGTCTGTGCTGTCTGGCTTTGTCGGGTCACACATACGTCAAGTTTGTGTGTCAGTTCTGTTCCTTGTGTGTACTTCCCCTGTGTTATGATTACATTAAAGACTGTTCCTTGATGCACATCTCCGCATCATCCCTCCGACACAGTTCATTACAAATTACTTGAACGACAAAGAATTTAATTTAATTTAATAATTTTTGTTTCTTCCCAGTAGATCCCCTCACCACCACGTTTTTATGGCGTTTAACGATGCTGCACTGAACTCACTGTTCTGGATAAGGGCAAATGACCATCACCCCATTGACCTCCCAAACACCACTGGACAGAATTGGAGAGAGGCAATCATCCAGTGTTTCGAGAGCATCAGGCCCCAATCCAGAACGCAGCCCAACACAAGCACAACTCACCATCACCCCGCTGTGTGGAGCCAAAGCCTGAGCCCACCGAAGATGAAGAGCCAGAGCCCGCTGCGACCGACGAGCCATCACCGCAGAAAAATACGTATATATGATAATATATTCATATTATTACTTTAGGGTATCAGACCAAATCAGACAAGATAAGATACGATCAAGAACATGGTTGAAACATTAGGAGCCAAATTCCACAAAGGGGCCCAGGATGAAACAACAGGGCATTCTTAAACCAGTTTCTGGTACCAGCCATTTGAAGCAAGCCTAATTAACCAACTCTTTCATGGCTTTCAACATTAACGCAGAAGAACACATTGATCATAACAACTCAGGAAGGAGACTGTCAATTTTGAGGCAAGTAATAAAGATTGATGGTCAAAGAGATGCACAGTATTTCACATGTAAATCCATGATAGCAATTACGATCACAAACGCTTTGGATTGACTTCCCCCTACCTAGAGGACAAGAACCAGACTTCACTTCAGGTCTTCACAGAACATGTCCTTATGTCCATAGAATGACAAAGAAACTGCTTTTCCATTATGTTCTAATCACTTTTTGTGCATGCCTTTTTAATAACTATTGAATAGCTTAAGGGTTCATATTCATGTTTGGTATGCGTGTGTTTGAATCTTGCTTGAAATGTTTCTTCTAATCAATACGATGTCAAATAATGGTGGAAGATGCGATTTGGAGAAGAATTGTTGAATAAAGTCGCTATTTTTGTTTTGTTTACAAGTATTCTTGTAGCTTTGTAAAATTAGGGTTGAACCACTGATGTCACGAGGACTGTTTTACTGATGTCCTTACTATGTTTCTGGGTCTGGGAACATTACAGTTGTGTTGCTTACCAGGGTCAGAAAGCTGTCGGATTTCATCAAAAATATCTTAATTTGTTTTCTGAAGATGACTGAAGATCTTGCGGGTTTAGAACGACATGAAGGTTGAGCAGTTAATAATAGAATTTTCATTTTTGGGTAAACTATCCCTTTAATTTGGAGTATTTGAATATATTATAAAAATACTATATTTACTGTATAAATCCATATTTTATATATTTGTAAAGCAAAACTGTAACATTCTATATAATGACAATAATAACAACTTCAGGTAACATGTAACAAATTGATGCAACATGTTATTATTACCAATATCATATTATCAACATAATACACTATATTAGCTCGTATACCATACAGTAAAACATTAAGACCAAAAACCATTTGGCTACAATGTGGGTCGAGTTACATGTACAAATCTCTGATTCAAGCATGATCTTAGAGGTAGAGAGAAAAGAGAGTATCTTGTGGACAGAAGGTTGGTTCTTGTAATAGACACTGCATAAATGTGCATTATGAGAGCTTATTAAGTTGTTGATTATTCGAGTTTGAGCTCTCCCCCATATGTGTGGTGAGAGCGCTGGGATTGTCTGGGTCCCTGGTGCTGGGAAACAAACACAGACACCTCACATACCTTCACTTTTGCTCTTTCCATTTAATTATACACTGACATTTACATCCACTGCAAAACGTAATAGACCTCATTATGGTGGGGGGTCATCTAGTACTTAAAGTTAGCTTCCTGCCATCTGCAGATGGAGCTCATGCAAGAAGAGTTAAAGTACACTAATTGCAATACTTGCTGAATGTTCAGCAGCCCACTGCAGGGAAGAGCTTTTATCAAATATTTCAAGAATATATCACTGAAAAATGTGTGGTACATAGGGTATTAAACAGGGCTAGAAACACTTTTTAAAAAGTCTGATTTTAAAAAGTCTGTACTTTTTCAACAAAGCTTTAGAAAGAGAAAGTGCTTAACCTAAAATGTTCTTTGTCACCCTAAACTAAATTTTATTAAACTAATAGATCTAATGGGACATTTCATGCAATGTGTGTTACCCTGATGGTGTTTTGTATTTATGTGTATGACACTGTACAGCTTGTGAGGAACTTTAATTCATAATGAGGTTTTCTCTTTTCATGTGTGTTAATGTTGCTAGTCAGTATATTATAAAGTAATATATATGATTCCTCCGATTAATCTGACTCTGCTGCTGGTTCATCTGGCCAGAGGAGAACTGTCCCACCCATTCAATGACGAACTGTCTTTAACTGAAAATTGAGGGTTTACTATTGTCCTTTTGCATTATTGACACATTATCTTCCTATTTAATAGGAAAACACAATTTCTATTGTTAAAGTGCTACAGTATATAAATAAATGTTCCTTAGCTTGACTTTACAATATGCACCTCCTAAAGGATTATTAGGAACACCATACTAATACTGTGTTTGACCCCACTTCGCCTTCAGAACTGCCTTAACTCTACGTGGCATTGATTCACAAGGTGCTGAAAGCATTCTTTAGAAATGTTGGCCCATATTGATAGGATAGCATCTTGCAGTTGATGGAGATTTGTGGGATGCACATCCAGGGCACGAAGCTCCCGTTCCACCACATCCCAAAGATCCTCTATTAGGTTGAGTTCTGGTGACTGTGGGGGCCATTTTATACAGTGAACTCATTGTCATGTTCAAGAAACCAATTTGAAATGATTCAAGCTTCGTGACATGGTGCATTATCCTGCTGGAAGTAGACATCAGAGGATGGGTACATGGTGGTCATAAAGGGATGGACATGGTCAGAAACAATACTCATGTAGGCCTTGGCATTTAAACGATGCCCATTTGGCACTAAGGGGCCTAAAGTGTGCCAAGAAAACATCCCCCACACCATTACACCACCACCAGCAGCCTGCACAGTGGTAACAAGGCAAGATGGATCCATGTTCTCAATCTGTTTACGCCATATTCTGACTCTACCATCTGAATGTATCAACAGAAATCGAGACTCATCAGACAAGGCAACATTTTTCCAGTCTTCAACTGTCCAATTCTGGTGAGCAAATTGTGCATTGTAGCCTCTTTTTCCTATTTGTAGTGGAGATGAGCGGTACCCGGTGGGGTTTTCTGCTGTTGTAGCCCATCCACCTCAAGGTTGTGCGTGTTGTGGCTTCACAAATGCTTTGCTGCATACCTCGTTTGTAACGAGTGGTTATTTCAGTCAAAGTTGCTCTTCTATCAGCTTGAATCAGTCGGCCCATTCTCCTCTGACCTCTAGCATCAACAAGGCATTTTCTCCCACAGGATTGCCGCATACTGGATGTTTTTCCCTTTTCACACCATTCTTTGTAAACCCTAGAAATAGTTGTGCATGAAAATCCCAGTAAATGAGCAGACTGTGAAATACTCAGACCGGCCCATCTGGCAACCAACAACCATACCACGCTCAAAATTGCTTAAATCACGTTTCTTTCCCATTCTGACATTCAGTTTGGAGTTCAGGAGACTGTCTTGACCAGGACCACACCCCTAAATGCATTGAAGCAACTGCCATGTGATTGGTTGATTAGATAATTGCATTAATGAGAAATTGAACAGGTGTTCTTAATAATCCTTTAGGTGAGTGTATATATTAGTATTTACCTTGTTTGTTGTAACAAAACTAAAAAAAAATGGAGGTTATGGAGTATAGGTTAAAGTTAAAAACAAATTTGAGTATTTCCCACTCCAATGTAAAAGGAACTATTGATTTTACTAAAAGTAACAGAACACCAAATTATCCCCTATGAATGGAAAGTGGCATAAATATGATCTCTCTCTGTACATGTTTGAGAATCTCAGATCTTTAAACCCTTGACATGTCCGGCACAGGTTAGGCAGACATTAAACTTTCAGGTTTACTGATTGTAGATTTTTTTCATCTATGTCATGAAAGCCTCCTGTGGTCAGCATCTCTTTTGATGCCTGCAGCAGGATACAGGCTTAACGCAGCTTGCACACGACAACAGCAGCACATCAAAACTGAATTTCTCTGAGACGTGATAGAAACACACATGCTGACAGTGAATATCCTCATCCTTCACACAGCCTCAGAAGCGTACGGTGTTATCCCTTTCAGTTTATTAGACAGTCCACAAGCCTGAAGGAGGCAATTTAGTGTGTTTGTTGGGCTTTATGAGTCCAGTTGTTCCCTCGAGAAGAGTTTCTTTGAGTCGATCAATGGAAAACATGTTCACATTCTCTACACGGACACATATTTTGAGCTTTGAACACAGACCACTGGCGGTCCGGGGAAATAAATGCATTGTGTGTTTCATGTATGAAAGCCTTGAATAAGATGGGGGTAACTTTCCAAACAATATTGTCATTTGCATTAATGTAGGGCTCATGTAAATGCCTTTCCCAACTCACAAATTACTTCAGTACTAAACAACCGCATGAGTTACTGTATTGTATTTTTTTCCATCTAATTCCAGCTCTCATTAAAAAGTTGTGTCTGCCTTGGGACTTTTTAAATACGTGATTTTGCTTTTGTAAGACATAATACAGAACAAAAACTTATGGAGAAATGGAAAAAATGCATGTCTCAACATTTTTACACCAAGGAAACTATCGTCTGACAAGTTTACGGTCATAGCTAATGAGGATCGCTAGCTAAGCCTTGAAATCTGTTGATCTCACACATCAGGGTACCTCTCTAATTAAAGAGATTCTCAGCCAGAAATAAAGCTCTCCACGATCAGACTCGGTCTGGATGGACCTGCTCTACCAGGGCCAATGACAGGGAAACTAAAATACTTACAATGCTTTTGAAAAAAAATGGTCCACAGATGACTGCTTTTGCTTATGTGTCCTCTGCCAACACAGTAACAACCAACAGAAACAAGCAGGGTGTAAAATTAACACTAGCCAAGCACAAATCCGACAAAGAATCAGTGTTGGCATGTAAATAAAACAGAGTTAACTTGCCAGTAACCTTATTAGGAAGTTTAACATTATATATGCTTAAAATGGAAAGAACAAATCAAATCAAATGTAAGTGTCAAATCACAATGACATCTGCTTGCTGGCATAAATATGTATTTTAATTAGTGGTGGGCCGTTATCGGCGTTAACGTGCTGCGTTAACGTGAGACTCTTATCGGGAGATTTTTTAAAAATATAGCCGTTAATTTATTCTCAAAGCTGGGTTTGGTGCTGGGTCTATAACGTGCTGCGTTTAACGTGGGACTCTTTTCGGGCGATAAAAAAAATATTGCCATTAATCTATTCTCAAAGTTGGGTTGGGAGCTGGGTCTATACTGCACGAGCTATGATTACTTTCACCTATGTCGAGAGCGCATTATTGTAGCGCGAAGGTACACTAATATATTGCGCAGGCACGAATCTCTCTGGGCTCGCTCAGAGAGTATGCCTGCACTCAGTGTTTTCGCCATAAATAAGAATTCAAATGAGCCATTTTAATCTAGATTAATCCCAAAATTATAGTGAGATTAATCTAGATTAAAAAAAATAATCTATGCCCACCATTAATTTTAATATATAAAAAGATTTACACTCAATAACACTTATATAGTTATAAATAATTTAAATGTGTGGGCTCAGTAAGATTTTTTTATGTTTTTGAAAGAAGTCTCTTGTGCTCACCAAAGTTGCTTTATATATATATATATATATATATATATATATATATATATATATATATATATATACAACCTAAAAGTCAATTTATTGCATCCTTGCTAAATGAAAATCCAAATTACATATTTATAATAATGTATAAAATATTATTTTACATTTATTATATACATTTTTTTCATATTTATTTATAAAAACATTTATTTATTTGCTGTTTAATTAATTAATTAATTAATATTATATACATTTATTATCATTAACACTAACATCAAATTGTATATAATTACATGCAACTAACCCTTAACCAAACCCTTTTTCTAGCCCTAACCCATGTAGTGAGTACGTTATTTATTTATTTTTTATTATTTTTTTTGGTAATTCTGGCCACAATGGCAGGTGTTGCTAATATTTGACCCTGGAAACAAGCCAGTACAGTTCCAACAAGCACACTTTTGAAAACGCAGCTTTGATTTGAATTCTACTCACCCAAGAGGTTTCTCTAGTCGGCTGGCCGGCGACCCCACAATTTCGCCGAGCGTGCAGAACATCTGTCCAAGAAAGTCCTAGACGGAGCGGGTAGGATCAAGCAGAAGAGGCAGTAAGAGCTTATCAAATTCGACAAAAACCAACGCTCTGCCCTCTTCGTATAGTAGGGAATTGAAAGGCAAAGACGTACGTATAGTTCAAGAGGCTTCTTGGAAGGAGCACGGCCATGTTTACAACAGAGCACAGCATGTAACAGAAAACATAAGACACAAATACAATACCAGCCACACAGACAACAACACACACAATTTAGGGGATGATCAGACCAGAGAAGACAGTTTGATTAGTAGATCTATTGCTTTGCATGCATTAAATGAAATGTGATGAGAATCACAGGAATGGGGAGGAATGTGAATAAAACATATCCAAATATATTGTCACATTATCATATTGTTTTACTTCTTATTTTCTGCTTCTGCACATGTAAATATGCCAGTGGCTTCAATTGCTGTACTTAATTTTTGAATAGCAATAGGTAGTTTTATCCTTAATCCTATAGGTTTCAAAAACTACTACAAAAATAACTGTGTATATAATATTACATGAGATCAGTTTCGTGACTTCAGCCATCTACTGTGGACCCAACTAAAATAAATATTTATGAAAATATCTAATGTCATTTTTAAATCTCAATGACTTTCTCTTCAAAAAGAGGAGTGCATTCCAAATTATATTTGGATATTTTTTTTTTAAGAAACTGATTAGCATGTGAATGTTTTCATTCATATCATATTAAAGCACTACTTACGTGTTTGGAAAGATCAGGACTTTTAGAGTCAACATCATATCTGAATTAAATAGAGGGAAAAAAACACTGTTATCCAAAGTCTTCAAAGACATTGAGTAGCTAATTAAAAGATAAGCCATTAAAACAAACTTTAAAAGGAAACAAGCACTTTAATAGACAAGTGCTCAACTACACACTTACACACACACACACACACACACACACACACACACACACACACACAGACAAAATGTATTTTAAGTAAATGTGCATAACAACATAAGGGTCAAACGTAGTGCATAAAGTAAAAACTTTATCTTTTACTATTAAAGCAATGTATCTCTGGCTGGATTCACATAACATTCTTGTTTTCTACCCTAAGATTAAAGGTAAGAATAGTTTGTATTCTCAAAAACATTAGGAAACTTCTTAAAAATGTCCTTATCTTTATTCTTAAGAATTATGTAAAGACAAATACCTGAATTCATTAAAATGATGTTCTTAAATATCATTGTCTTAAATTTAGGAAAACCTCCAACTTGTCTTTAATCCTCAAAGTTAATGAAATTATTGGGTTGTTTCAAATATTTTAAGCATTGCAATAAGACACTAGCTACAAACATTACACATCACGGTTACTAGAGATGCACACAAGCACTCAGAAATGACACAAATGACTGATAATGTAATTAAAGATCATGCAACGGATTTTTTACAAAAAAACAAGAAAAACTAAGAGCTTGTTTTTAATTTTATAATTAAGTTTTTTTTTCAATAGAGTTCTGAACTCTCACTGCTGGACTCTCCTTAAGACTGGCACAACAAAAATACACTATTATGTGAATATTACAGTAAAAGTCACCATCTGAGGTGTTTTTCATCGAGATGATCAGTGATTCTTTGGCAGGAACCCACATGCAGTCAGATAATGCAAAGGCCTGACATTTTCCTCTTATGACAATCTAAATGAAATGTTTGAGAATGTCTTAACAATTTACAGTCAGGAATTGTATTTCCATTCTTAAGAAAAATAAGACTTTAATAACTAAAAATTTGTCTTAAGAAATGTTTCTTAAGATTGTCATGAATCCATGAATTACATGTTTCAATTTTAAAGGGTTACTCCACCCCAAAATGAAAATGTTGTCATTAATCACTTTCCCCAATGTCGTTCCAAACCTGTAAAAGCTTTGTTCATCTTCGGAACACAAATGAAGATATTTTGGATGAAAACCGTGAGGCTTGTGATTGTCCCATTAACTGCAACGTAAATTAAAGTCTAGAAAATTATGAAAGATGTCGTCAGAATAATCCATCAGCCATCAGTGGTTAAACTGTAACGTTATGAAGCGACGATAATACTTTTTGTACATCATTGTGGCCAAAAGGAATGGTTGAATATAGTCATTGTTTTTGTTTTCTTCATGTATAAAAACTATTCTAGTTGCTTCATAATGTTACAGTTGAAACACTGAAGGCAGATGGACTATTCTGATGATGTCTTTCATACTTTTCTGAACTTTGACAGTATAACTTACTTGGCAGTCAATGGTACAGTCACAAGCCTTCCGGTTTGGATCCAAAATATTCAATCATTTTCTGAAGACGAATGAAGCTTTTACGGGTTTGGAACGACAAGGGGTGTAAGTGATTAACCATACCACCAAACCTCTCCCTAACCTCCTACATCCGACCTCAAGAGCAGAAAAAGTGTTCAGCAATTAAACATGAACACAAAAGATAAATTGTACCAAACAATTCATTATTTTATACATTTAAAGACACCTACTATAAAGTGACACCAACTAAGCAGGCCACAAAACAATTATGCATGAACACATGAAGACACAAAGGTTAAGATCAAGTTAGTAAGAGGGTCAAAGTAAATCAAAATAAAATGGCAAATCGGATGCTAAGAATCCTTTTATGCATTAGAATATTCCTGTTCAGGGACAGAAGAAACAGGAAGTGGGAGGAGGTGGGAGGGTTTTCCAATGGAATGGAGGTGTGAATGTGGTGCTTCAGGACAGGGAACAAACGAAAGAACTCACAAATCAAAGCGCAGGTTCTGCTTCTCCTCAAAGAAGTAGTCCAGGATGTACTTCCTGACAAAGTCCGGATTTAGCGTGTTGTCGATCACCTCCGTTCTTCCAAACTAGAAAGTGGATTATGGACAGCAGAGGGAGATACAGGGTCAGAGAAAGAGAAAACAAGGTCAGAAAATGTAACAATGAGTAATAGAGGAGAGAAAAGAAAAACAAGAATTGGAAAAGATGCCCTCTGATTCACTCTCTTGCTGTCTTTTTCTTTTACTCTCCTACTGTCCTCCAAAGACTCGTCTAAAGCCGGAGGGTTGGTTTGCTGATGTGTGTGCTCTTGTGTGAGGACTGGAAAGGTTTAGTGAAACTTTAAGTCCTCAGTGGCAGCACTAATTACAGCGGTGTGCAACTGCTCTGAAGATCGGTGACAATTATGTCTACTTAATTAGAGAGGGACTTCAGCCAAACAGAGTGCTATATTCCTCTGAAGCCCAGCTAGGGGCATCTCACTCCACCATTAACCTCTTTCCAAACCCCTTTAAAAAATACTGGATAGGTTCCCTCCCCTCTTTGGAAGGCTAAATGTGCTACAAACGAATAGAAGCCACCTTTTGACATTTAACTGATCTGAGCCAATGTTTGTTTAGTGGCCTGCGTTTCACCTACAGGCATGGGGACTTTTCATGCGATATATGTCGACCATAAATTATTCAGTGTCAGAAAAGTTTACATAAATGAATAGACAGCCTGCAAACAGAGTTTGTTTTCATGAACTGATATTTGATGATAACAACTGACTGTTGTAGAGTGTTTGGATTACTCTGTTACTCTGTGTACTCTTTTTTTTTTTTTTTTTTTTTTTTTTTTTGGATTGGGCATTTGGGGGGGGGGGGGGGGGGGGGGCTTTGAAAGGCTGTTAAAGGGTTAAAAAAAATGTGTGTCACAAAGTTTTGCCATTCACTGTAACTCCATACATTTTTGAAAAATGTTTTTGCAAACAAATTGTTTAATGATAATTATTAAATAAATAAATAAAGTGTATATGTGTGTGTGTGTGTGTGTGTGTGTGTGTTTAAGCCCCTCAAAAAATCTTTAAATTAAGTTTTTTTTTTTTTTGACACTTAGAAAAACATGGTTCTTTCAAAAGTGAACAGCAAATAACTGTCTATATAAATCATATTGGAGTTACAATAATAATAATAATAATAATAATAATAATAATATGATCATCACATCAGTGAAAAAAAAAAAAAGTAACAACACAGAAGTTTACAAGAATAAAATTGTAAAACAAAAAATACTACAGTTCAAGCCAAATGCGAAACCTTGTGAAAGTCAGGAGTTCAAATTACTCGTGCTACAATTAAGTAACAACTTTAATTGCAGTATCCACAAAAAGCTTTCAACAATCCAATGAATAAAACCTAATTAGCAAACAAGCACTACACTTCTGTGCTGGTAGAAATGAACCTTTCAAACGGCTCTGTTCATTTCAAATCAACAAGCTAAAAGCAATATAAAGGGAGCCTTAATTATTAGCATTATTGACAAATGTGTGCAATTGCAATAATCACTACTCATCTAAAACAGATAGATGGCAATTCGCTCTGTAAACTGGATATTAATGTTACACTGAATGTTTCCTTTTGCATAGAGAAAGAACTAAAAGGTCTTTGTAGCTTTGCCATTACTTTGTCAGGAATAACAACAATGAAGCATCATAATTATAATGTTTGTTGACAGAATATGCTAAGTGGTTTCTGCCTTCACTGTGCTCAATGTTCTAAACTGTGAATTTTATTTCACCTGGTTAAAACCAAAATGAAGCAAATAACTTGACGAATGATCCCTACACAAAGTTCAGCCCCCTTGATTACTGTAACTAGCTCAGATAAGCTTTACAGAACGTCCCCTGGGTATATGTTCAGTTACAATCACTTCTAAAATGAAATTAAGCTTTTAAGATGTAAAGGGTGTGGATTATTGTGATGTTTCTATCAGCTGTTTGGACTCTCATTCTAACGGCACCCATTCACTGAAAAAGATCCATTGGTGAGCAAGAGATGTCATGCTAAATTTGTCCAAATCTGTTCTGATGAAGAAACTAATCTATCTATATCTTGAATAGCCTGAGGGTGAGTATATTTTCAATATATTTAAATTTTCTCTTTGTGTTATTATTATAAATGACCCAGCAGCAATGTTGCACTATATTTTTAGATAGTTTTAAATAAAAGTTATTATTATCCCACAGATTTACCTTATAAAATAGCAAAACTGTGTCAAAAATAAGATTGTAAAATGTAAAATAGGATTTTCAGCAGTTCTAACAGCAGGACTATAACATTTTAAGACAGAGAAAATTGTATATTGAAGTTAAAAAATTTAATATTTTAATGCACCATGTTGTTATTGTTATACATTATTCCTGGTACATATAAAGCTTTTTAATAATCTAACTGGCCTCAAAAAGTAGGAAGTACATTTGGTTCATACTTCATTCGATACAGAAAGGTTATACGAAACCCTGCACAAGGTTCTCCCACTGATATGCCAGTGACAACACACACACACATCTACCAATGAAATGCAGTCACCTGTACTGGTCAGCGCTGTCATATCTTCAGACTGCACACATAAGCCAGTGTGAGCTTAAGACAGTATCTAAGGACAAAGGGATCTTAATGATCACCTTATTTATTATTTCACATGGTAATAATGTAAAACATTTGGTTGACTAAGACAGTGGTTGTAATAGGTTAGTAAATTACACTTGTATTGCTGGCCATTTATTTAATTTACATCACTGTATGTCATTATGCATTATGCATTATGGATTATATTGGTAGAGTGGTACAACGATTGATCTTAAAGGCCATGTTGCAGGTTAACCACCACTTTCTACTAATGGGTACATAAATCACTCAAGATATGTATATAAATGGTCTTAAAGACCTATTTTTTGTGTCTTTGGTATTAACGTATTAACTCGGTGATGACGTCACGTTGGGAAGAAGTTGAGGAAAGGTAGCCTCAGCCTAGTATGATGCCGCGTTCCAGGCAACCCGTAACCCATGTTCCCTTTCAGTCGGTCACGTTCGACGTTACGAATGGGGATCTCGCCCGAGAGCCCAATCACCTTCGAGTGGTACAAAACGAGCCAATTGTACACAAAGTACCTTGGTCTGCGGAATTTGCATCGCGAGCTCCGCCCCGCAGAGCGGGTATATAAGGAGCAACACGAGCAACTCGCATTCAAGCTTTCGCTTCGGAGCCGAGCACATCGCTTGCTGCAATCACCGGAGTGTTTACAAGCAAGAGCTGGTGTTGGTGTGACGGCGCGATTCAGTGGTTCGTCTGGGTTTCCTTCGACAGCTCCCGCATTCCCCTGAGCGCTTCAACACCCCTAAAAGAGCAATTTCTCTCACAAAAGAGATACGGGCCGATTTGCGTCTTTTTAAAGATGTCATTTTGCCCGTGTGTTTCTGGGTGCGGTCGATATATCGCTCCTCGTGATGGTCACTATCGCTGTGTCATGTGTCTGGGCTTCCAGCACGCTGAGACTGCGTTCGTGGATGGCTCATGTTCTCATTGCGGGGACATGACCATCTCGGCGTTGAGATCGAGACTCGATTACCTTAAAAGGTATAGAGTCCCCTCTGACACACCCCGTTCTAGCTCTTCTTCTCGTAAGAGGGCTACTTCGGCTGGGGGCCAGGGTGATCTGAGGGTTACTGTGTGGGCTTCCCAGACGAGCGAACCTCCTCGGGCCACACCCCCCTCACATACGCCACAGCAGGTTGATTTCCTGGATGAGTTTGCTGGACCCTCTCAGGCTCCTGACATCTCATTTGGGGCTCGCGAAGAGGACCGTATGTCGATCGCCGCATCACAAGGCGGGCTTGAGTCCTCGGGAGATGAGGGTGCGGTTGCGTTACCTCCCTCGGGAGTGCCAGCGTTGTCCGAGTCCGATCCCGAGCTGACGGCCGTGCTTTCCCGGGCAGCAGAGAGCATCGGGCTTGAGTGGAATCCTCCACCCTGTCCCGAGCTCTCGAGGCTGGATGATTGTTTCCTGGGGGCTGCTCATGTGGATCGCCAGCACCCCCCTCTGGCTCCTTTCTTCCCGGAAGTGCACCAGGAAGTAACTAGTTCATGGAAGGCACCTTTAACTGCCCGAAACCATTCTGGTTCTTCCTCCGCCTTCACTGCCCTTGATGGCGGGGCGGCCAAGGGGTATGCTGGGATTCCCCCGGTGGAGCGTTCTGTTGCGATGCAACTGTGTCCACAGAGCACCTCCGCTTCACGTGGTGGTCCCAAGATGCCCTCCAAGGCCTGTAAGTTCTCATCCACACTTGTGGCAAAGGCTTACAGAGCTGCGGGCCAGGCCGCTTCTGCCCTGCATGCCATGGCCTCACTTCAGGTCTATCAGGCAAGCTGCTCCGGCAGCTGCACAATGTTGCAATAAAAGAAATAATCTAGTAACAATTCCATGCGCTCAGAAAGTTTGGCGTAACTTGCCTGTAACAGTACAAAGTCGTTCTTGCCTGTAACAGTACAAAGTCGTTAGTAGTGGTATGAAATAGTGATTACGAGCTCAAAAACCTGCCTGGAATGCTGCATTAGAACTAACGTTATAGAGACTGAATGGGATGAGGAAGAGGTGGCAAGAGCCAACATGTATGATGGCCCATAGCTGTGTAATTTCGATCGAGCCAGCCGTAAGAGGGCAAATGAGGAATTGCCAAAAACTGATGTCCATCAAAGCCTATGCATGGTCCGAGGAGAATGAGTGGAGAGTTGGTGAAGTGTCCTGGTGAGTTGCTATCATTTAGCTTCGCAGCAATGAAAACTGGAGCTAGTTTACGAGCAGCAGTGCACAATAACGACACACACACATATATTATTTTATTCATTTTTTTACTGTCATTTGAGTAGCACCGAGTGAAAAAAATCTATGTTTTCTTTAAATCTAGTGGCAGTGCTCATGACGTTAGTTCAGATAAGTACCGGTAACCTTTGTCATAGTGTCATAGTACTGGTAAACTTTGTCTTTGTCATCTAGAAATAGAAAGCATCATGCTAGCTATATGGCCGTTTCTAAGCGTTTATCTCTTCATCCGGTGAAAATTTTGTTGCAAACGTAGCCGCATGTCTGTCGCTGTGTTTGGCAGGTGCTTGTGTGGGCGGTGCTGTCCCACGGAAACTGCGCTGAAAAGCTTGTGCTGTAGGGGAAGTGAGTGCGTTTGGGTCGCTGTTGGTCGATATCTCTCTATCTATCTGTCTGTCTATCTGTCTATATATGTAGTCTATCTATCTATATATATCTATGTATTTATCTATTTATCTATAATCTGCGCTATCTGAATACTCTCGTCTACTACTCGTCTCTCTAGTCACTCTCAATGCTCTCAAGGCGTGCTTTGGTAAATTCTCTCCCCAACGTGACGTGATGCAATGCATTGTGGGGGAAAGGAGAACGCTGTAAGATAGTACCTACTTTTTCATATTATATTCCGTTTTGTGATACCCAACAACATAAAATACAATGGGTAACAGTTTAAATGTTTATTACCAACAAGCACATTGCACAAATTATTAAAAAATTAACCTTGCAACACAGCCTTTAAGTATATTTTGTAACTTTTGTAAAATAAACAATTAAGAAACTGCTGGGTCACCACTTGATACCATATATATACTAATAATGATCAAAATTAAGTTTTGAACTGGATTTTTGTGGGGTTTCTTTTTCTTTTTTTCTTTTATTGTACAATAGATGCAACAGCTAAAATCTTTGACACTCACACTACTGTTGGGAAATCCAAACCGTAAATTCTCTTCCAGAACCTGACAACCTGAGGTGACGGTTCTGTCAAAAAGCAGGGCAGAATGTCATGAAAGCACTGAAGCTTATATAATAAAAAGTACCAAAACCCTCCTTTTACAGGATACCAGCCAAGACCCTCAGAAATCAGTTGAGGAGAGCATGCTTGACAGAACAGTGGAGCACCACAGTGTATCTGTGTAATATACTGAGAGATGCAGTGACAGTGAGCAGCACTAATCATCTCCTGTTGTTCAGATGTGTTTGTATTATTAAGTGTTAAAAGGCAAAAGTGCCTCTCTGTCATATCCGAAGAATGAACTCTAACAAAACAACGTGTAGATTATATCCTTCATGTTATTATTGAATGTCCTATAACATGTTATAAAATATAAATGAAAATGTTTTAAACAAAATTCAAAAATACCAAATAATAACCTTTCATTCAGATCGATTAACTTCTGTCATGACAGTCTCTTGTGTTATTTACACTGAATTTGAGCAGAGTGCTTATACAAATAGACAGATGAGAAATGAAGCATGCCAGGATTTATTGCTTTGGTGAGGTGTTATCGCCTACACGAAACCTACAAATATTCTGCAGGTGTATGAGGCAGCCCTAAGCTCTCAGCTTTATATCTTTCAGTCAGGGGACAGAGCAAAATCATCTGCCACTGGATAAGAAAATTCTCTTTTTTTTTTAAATACAAAGCCTTTTGTATTTGACATTTTGTGAGGTGTGTGTTTGTTTGTTTTTATTTCATATCAGATCTGAAATTCAGATGGCAAAACATTCATGATTTATTTATCAATTGCAGTTACATTGAAATTCATACAGCAGTTTTGATTATGACTACAAAATGTCACTCTCTGTTTCTAGAGTCTCTATCTTTAAAAGAAAAGCATTATGTCATTTCTGTACACTCATGTGGTTCAAGACCTTTATTTATTTGCATTCTTCTGTTGAACACAAATTCATATATAAGTGGTACATTTGACTTGTAATCTGTTATAGTTTCATAATTAGATTTGACATTTAAACTAAAAATCATACCCTCCAAATTCAGCTCTCAAAAATCATTCATTAACAGTCTAATTTGGCACATTATTAAAAAAAAAAAATTGTGAGGAATATTGGCATTTGGAAATATTGTCATGTATTTTTTAAGGATTAACCACCTAAATGTTTCACACAAAAAATTACCACATGACTTCAGAAATATAGAGTATGAATCATATGAACAACTTTTATGGTACATTTATAATGCTTTTCCGTCATCATCATGAGCTTATGATTTTATCATTATGTACAGTATGAGCATTCTTCAAAACATTTTCTTTAAGAAAGTCAATTATACGGATACACTTTAAAAACGGAGCACTTTAAAGCATGGAAATCAGCTAATTTAAATAACACAATAGCAAAAAATAATTGTGTTTAAAAGGTCTTTAAGATACAATATCCAACTAATTGTTCTTCAAAAATTACTCACAAAAATGTATTTCAGTTGATCCACCGAAATAATTTCAATCCAGTCTTGTTGGAAAAAACATGCCTGCGGTGATATTTCTATATTTTTCTTTTTTTAATATTTAATACATATTTTGTACATATTTTAATCTACAGTGAGTGGGGCTATTTTGTCTGTAACAGATGAATGTGAATAGATATGTTGTTGAATGTATAACAGCATTAAGGAAAATGAAATGCCACTAAAAGCTTAATGCTCTAGTGCATTTAATAATAACATATCACTAAACCCTTCCATAAACCTAACCGATAGTGTTAACAAAAGCAAACATGACCTAAAACACGTGTGCTGAAGCAACCATGACATTTCATCTTGCCTCTACAAGTCTAAGCTCTTTAATCATGACTGTTGTTTCGCAGGATATGTAGCCGAGTGCTTTGGATTGCGAAGTGCATAGCTATACCAGGTGAGTAACCAAGCAAGTTTACATATGGAGCTGGTTATTTGATGCAAACATCAAAATGTATTAGTTTACTAACTCATACAATGTGGTTATACTGTTGTGAGGTTATAACGTGGTAGTACATAATCTGCTCAAATAATTATTTGCATGAAAACCAATAAAAGTTGTATGTGTTTCTGCCACTAGGGTTCATTTTAGTTAAAAACTGCAGTGAATTACATTTATATTAATTAAAGATAATGTGTATCATACTTATAGTAACATTTTAGAGGGAAAAATGACCAACCATGTAACAGATCTTACCACTAACCTATGAGAAAAACACCAAGCTTAATCTGCACCAGACCAGCAGGACAGGCCTCTTCTGATTCATAACCTCAAATTAGAAACTACAGAAACTGACTCATCTTTATAAAGACACCGTTGGATAAACAACACTCGAGACAGAATAGGAAGCTTTTGTACAGGCACTGAACTGGGTGTTGCTTGTTAGTGATAAGATGCTGGATGTGTTTTGATGGCATACAGAAAAAGAACAGACATTGGTTTGACTGCATGCTGCTGCCGGGAGAGCCGACACGCCTGATTGGACAACAACACCAGAGATGAAACCATAGCAATGCATGCTGGGAACACTCATGGTGTGTGTGTGTGTGTGTGAGTGAGTGTGTGTGTGAGCGTGCAAGTGTGTGCACACTCACCTCTCTCCACTGCTTGGTCTCCGCACCCTGAGTGTAAAAGACGCACACTGTGAAAAGGGACAAAAATAGCAAAAATTAGTGCTACACTCTCAGAAAAAAGGTCAAGCTGTGATTGGGGTGATAACCTTTCCAATAGTGATGCACCGAAATGAAAATTCTGGGCCAAAACCAAAGCTGAAAATTAAAGCTAAACTTAGCAAAAAAAAAACCTAAAACATTTTTAGTTGTCATATAATTCAACTGCACATAAGGCAGCTTCTATATATATATGTGTCAATGATCATCTTCTGGACAACTGTCAGATCAGCAGTCTTCCCCATGATTGTGTAGCCTAGTGAACCAAACTGAGAGACCATTTTGAAGACTCCTTCTTTTGAGTTGATTAGCTGATTGGAATGTCACCATATTTTAATTGAGATAGTGAATCGGTGGGTTTTTGTTTAAATGTAAGCCAAAATCGTCAAAAAAAAAAAAAAAAAGACTTAAACTACTTCAGTCTGTGTGCACTGAATTTATTATTTAATACACTGAATTACTGAATTACTGAAATAAATGAACTTTTTTTCTAATTTATTGAGATGGCACATGTGTATCTTTCTAGGGTTATTTTGACTAGCTGGATAGTATTTATGGACAATGAATGCATTTTCTGGTGCAAATGTAACATTATGAGACGTGTTTACCAGGAGATTTAATGACATCTTTCTGTAGTTGAAACACAGATCAAAACACTGAGCATTGCATGATACATTTCAGTGAATTGTACAGTTTCTTTTTTTCCAGCACCTTCTGAAGCTCATTATGTTTATTTCTTGCTATTACTAGTAATGAAAAGGAAGAGATGATTGATTCACATACTGCTTAAACTGAGCTGCTACAGCAATCTGTCAAGTCACATTTAAAGAACATCAAAACCTCATCTATAACAGAACATACTACAGTAAAAGATTGGTTTTGAGATTTAAGAATCCATTTGATTATCGGTTAACAAATCAGTAGCTATACTTAATCAATCACTAGCATCCACACAGCTGACATGTTTACCTCTTGTAGTTTATCCACAATGTGTAAACAAATGAACATCAACAGAGACAACAGAGACAAAAGCATCAGAGAAATGCTAATTAAACAACACTGTTTCAATGACTATAGCCCTCAAAAACTATTTCATTCAAAACCAAAAATTACTGTTTTGACCAAAATGTTGGTGCATCCCTACTTTCAAAAGATTCTACTATGTACAATTTAGGTGCTAATATGCACCTTTAAAATAATAATATCTGCTCAAAGTACTAATATTTACCATTTAGGGGTAAATACGGTACAAATATGAACTTTTATACCTCTAATAACTTTGTATCTAATAGTGAACTTCTCAAAAGAAGCATTCCAAATCTGAAACCATTTGATAGTTTTGTGTGAAAACAGGCTAGTGCTGTCAAAAGTACCAACTTCAATACCAATCAGTAATGAAATTTTCTTCCATTCCCCACTAGATTGCTGTTGAGCGGATTCTTAAACACTGATGATTGGCTGATTGGTTGATAACTGAACACAATTGCCAGTCAGCAATGTTTACGAATCCGCTCAGTTTAAGAATCTGCTCAGCAGTGCTGAAATGCTAGCGGGATATGGACATTCCAAATTTCAATACTGACTGGTACTGATGCCAGTACTTTTGGCATCTCTAAAACAGATAATAAAAAAAAATTATTCACTGAAAATCTGCACAAGTCCATTCAAATATATTGCTTTAAAATGCAACACATCGGTGACATTATTAACAAACAGTAGGCATGGGAAATATTAACTGTTTTGGGATTAGTATTTAGTATTATTTAAGTATTTGGAAATCAAAAGTGGAATTCTGTTGCCAAATGCTGGGATCATTTAAAAAAAAAAATGTGGTAGCATAAAATCAATTTATTCTTTTAACTTCTATTTCTGTATAACAATGTGTATCTATATGGCGCTTTTAATATGATCTATATTTATGTTCATTACGTAGCTATTATGATTTCAATGCATGTTTGAAAAGAAATCATACTAGTTTTAAAGAATATGAGGGTGAGCTGAATTAAATATATATATATATATTTTATAACCCCTAGTCTCTTTTTTTTTCAGAAAGAGAAGAGATTCACTTAGTTAAAACACTGAAACTCCATCCAACTCTTTCTTTTCTCCCTTTCTCTTTTTCAGCTCAATCTGTCAGTTCTCTTCAAAGGGTCTCTATGAAACTTGCTGCCATTGCGCATTTGAGTTCATGTTTCATTCAGGATCATTGGAGTCCTGCAGAGCATTGTAGATGAGAAGAACTCATCAGAATCACGCTGATGTTTGATGAGAGGCGAAAGACAAGAGATTAGAGAGAAAAGGAGTGGGGGACGCTAATTAAACCAGAAAGAGTATAAAATGAAGAGACGTTAGCTCTTTCACATTAGCTGTTTCATTTTCCATTGGCTGTACTCACATGGATCAGATTTGGAGAACGTGTCTCTGTCTAAAAGATTCCTGTGGAGAAAAAAAGAAGAAAAAAAAAAAACAAGATCAGTATAATTCTCACAGCACGACTAAATGCTATCAGTGACACATTGACATATGAAACTATTGAAGAGGCTTTTTGACAATTTCATTAAACTGGCTTATTAGAATATCCAAGTGGATATCAGGATAAAGGTTCAAGATGACATCAAGAAATGTTGACTATACGCTCCCCCAAAAATACTATAAGGGGATTTTCATGTTTAAACCCTGCTTAAATAACATTACATTTGTCATTTCAACTACTGTAGCAGGGTTGTTGCTGCTCAGAAACAAAATTTCACTTTCAGTGAAAGGTAAACTTATGTCTTATGAAACAATATGTTTTTCCCTCAACATTTAGACAGGCTCATATAACTTCACTACTTAAGAAACCGACCCTCAGCCCATCTCTTTTAGAGAACTACAGACCAGTTTCCCTTCCTACTTTTATTGCAAAAACACTTGAACGAGCTGTGTTCAACCAAGTCTTTGCCTTGACAGCAACAAATCTGGCTTCAAGAAGTGGACATTCAACTGAGACCGCCTTGCTCTCAGTTCTTAAAACCCTAAGACCTAAGATTTTGGAATCCAAATCTTCAGTACTTATCTTGTTTGATCTGTCCGCTGCTTTTGACATGGTTAACCGCCAGATCCTCCTGTTATCCCCACTGGGAAAGGGCATCTCAGGAACCGCACTCCAGTTGTTTAAGTCAAAGTACCTTGGAGAGGTGAGATGTCCAAGTCACAACATCTAACTACTGGGGTGCCTCAGGGCTCAGTTCTTGGACCAGTTCTCTTCTCTGTCTACATGGCATCATTATGTTCATTAGTTCATTAGGTCATTAGGTCTACATGGCATCATTAGATCATTAGGTTCTGTCATTCAGAAACATGGCTTTTCATAACCACTGCTATGCTGATGGCACTCAATTCTACCTCTCATTCCATCCTGATGATCCGAATGTAACTGCTCACATCTCAGCTTGTCTATCCGACATTTCTTGCTGGATGAAGGACCATCCCCTTCAACTCAACCTTGCCAAGCTGCTTGTGGTTCCAGCAAACCCATTGTTTCATCACAATTTCACCATCCTGTTAGGCACATCAACTATAACTCCTTCACAAACAGCCAGAAACCTTGGAGTTATGATTGATGATCAGCTAACTTTCTCAGACCACATTGCTAAAACTGTCCGGTCCTGTAGATTGCTTTATTCAACATTAAGAAGATCAGGCCCTTCCTTGTACAAGCTCTTGTTCTATCCAGGCTGGACTAATGCAATGCTCTCTTGGCAGGTCTTCCAGCCAGTTCTATCAAACCATTACAATTAATACAGAACGCAGCAGCAAGATTAATTTTTAATGAGCCAAAAATAATACACTTCAGACCTCTGTTTATCCATTTGCACTGGCTTCCAATAGCTGCTTGCAAAAAAATCAAGGCATTGATGTTTGTCTATAAAACCACCACTGGCTCTGCACCCCTTTACCTATATTCATTACTTCAGACTTACTGTATGTGCCTTCTAGAAGCTTGTGTTCTGCAAGTGAACGTTGCTTGATTGTGCCATCCCAAAAAAGCACAAAGTCACTTTTACGGACTTTTAAATTAAATGTTCCCTCCTTGGATAAAAGCTAAATTACTAAATGTTAATGTAATGTAAATGTAATAGTATAAAAATGAAAAATGCTGCCTTCCAATCAATTCAATAACCAATTTTATTAACCTTATAAGCATGAAAATAATATTAGGTTTAGTTTAAAACATTGAAATCTATACCTCTGCAAATCTGACACTGATATATGCTATAAAACAATGGATAATGACACTGTAATTTACTTTCAGCAGACTTTTAGAAAAGTTGCAGTTGCAATATTTTGTGAGGACATACATCAAAAATCACATGATCAATGACAAAATTACTCATATTAATGACCATCTGTACATTTGGCTTACGGCCCTTCGTGAAGGTATTCACTTAAATTTTTATATATTAGTGCTGTCAAACAAATGATCGCTATTAATCTCATCCAAAATAAAGGTGTTCATTTACTTAATATTATGTAAATTAACATAATATTAATAATAATGTGTGTGTTCGGTGTATATTTATTATGTATATATAAATACACACACGCCTATATATATTTAAGAAAAATGTTTATATATATATTACATTTATATATTAAAGGGTTATGAAACCCGCTGTTTCAGAACGACTCGGTTACGTATGGTAACCCTCGTTCCCTGAAGGAGGGAACGGAGACGTCACGTCGATGACCAATTGGGATATCACTTTGATAGACTAATCTACTTCGAGTTTAAACTAAACGAGTCAATGCACATTGGCATGCAATTATTGCATCTAGCTGCCGCTGATCACAGCATGAGTATAATAAGGCAGCAGGTGCAATGCATACCAGGTTTTCACTGAGGAGCGGAGCCAGTGACCCAGCGGCTTAGCGGTGGTATAGCAAACGTGGCGACGGGACATCTCCGTTCCCTCCTTCAGAGAACGAGGGTTACCATACGTAACCCAGACGTTCCTTTTCAGTCAGTCAATCTCAAAGTCACATCGATGACCAACAAAATTGGGATCCCTACCAAAGCGCCATGGGTGCTGCCCCTTCCAGTGCCCTGTGTGAGCCGCTGCACTCCTATTAGGTGTAGGCCGGGGCTCAGAACAAGTAGTTCCACTCACCATTGTCAAAGCATTACCTCACTAGGTGAGATTGGATAACACTGGGAAAACTAACCCATTCTGCTTGGAACAGGGATGCTGCGGAAGCCTCATCCTTCACGAAGGAGCAAATACACATATAGCATCCATTTAAGTGTATATGGAAAAATTTGAAATGATTAAAACCCTCTTGGAAAGGAGGATACTGGCTCTACACGAAGGCTATAGAACCTAGCAATCATGTTAGGGGTCACCCAGCCTGAAGCTCTACAAATATCACGAGACAGCGCCCAGGAGGATGCAACACTTCTAGTTGAGTGAGCTCGCAACCTGAATGGGCAGGGCACACCCTGAGCCTCATAAGCCAGGGTTATGGCATCCACAATCAAATGGGCCATCCTCTGCATAGAGACAGCTTAACTGAATGCAAAGGCTCAAATGGGCCCTGTTGTAATGGTTTAAGATTTAAGTGATTTTAGAGTCAGGTCCCAAGAGGGCTTGGGGGGGGGGGGGGGCAGGAAGGATTTAACCACCTGGCCCCTTTAAGGAACCTGATGATGAGGTTGTGCTTACCTAAAGACTTCCCATTGATGGGGTCATGGTACGCAGCAATAGCAGCAACATGGACTTTGAAGGGTGGAGGGGGACAACCTTCGCTCCGGCCCTTGCTGAAGAAAGGAAAGCACGACCACAATCGGGCATTTCGGGGGTCCACTCGGCAAGAAGAACACCACTCAATGAACAGGTTCCACTTCAAGGCATAAGCGTGTCTCGTAGCTGGAGCTCTTGCCAAAGTGATGGTGTCAACTACCCTCCAGGGACCAGACATGGAGTTTCAAAAGGCCTGTTAAGTTGTTTGGTCTGGATTGTTGAGCGCAGTGGCACTGAGCACATCATATTTCACACACTTTAAGCTGTTTTATTTTCCAAATGTAATAGGATTAGCCCAACGTATTAAATCATTCAATTTGTAATGCCCACCAAACCGAAAGCCTAGTGCAGAATCGTTCAATACGAATAAGTGTATCGTTACACCTGTTATTATTGTTATTTTAGTCTATATATATATATATATATATATATATATATATATATATATATATATACACACACACATACAGAATACAATATATATATATATATATATATATATATATATATATATATATATTCAAACACACACACACACAAAAACTGCATAAAAGTAAATATATTTTCTTTTAAAGTGATCTAAAGGCACCCACTGCTCTCCAGATATGAGGACACTTGATCAGCTGTGGTAAACTCTGAACACAGATATTGATTCCAGCGCTAGAGTTTCACTTCTGTTGATATGAGCTGTGTGCCTCACTCCCAGCGGCACAACTGTCATCACATCTCAACATCTAAATCAAAAATGGCATTTCTATTATGAGGATTACACACACATACCCACACACACGCTCAGGACGGACTCAGGCAGAATAGATGATCTGAGGGAAATGTGTGGTTTTGCTCTCACAAACAAAGCAGCTGTGATTATAGGTTCTCTCAGCAGCTGCACGGAAAGGCCTTCACCCTACAAGTTTCTGCTTCACCTCATCTACAGGAACCTGCTCATAATCCTCTCATTTTCCTTAATCAACTGTGCTTATGCCCACTGCAGATGATAATTACCATGTCAGCAATACAGCAACTGACAGCAAAAAGAAAAATGTAAATAAAGTGGTCTCTTGCTGACGTTTAATACTTCCTTGTGTTTCATTTATGGTTACGTTTTCCAATTTATTGTTATAGTATACTTTTTATAGTATAAACTGAATTTTGATCTAGCATAACTTCTGTATTTATAGCTTATTTTATACTCCACAGGCAATTAAAAATTACTCATGCTGAATAAAATAACAAATTGGCAGAAACAAATTTCAAATAAAGGAATCAAAATTTAGGAAAATTACACATTTGCACAGCTAAATAAGTTTATTCATAAATAAAGTTTAAATAAGGCATTTGAAATTTGCCAGTGTCACAGGCCAGGTGATAATTTTGTTGCAGATTAACCGAATGACGCTGTGGTGTAATGAACTGCCATCAGTATCATTTAGAGAAGCAAAAAGGTGTTTGTGAGATAAAGACTCTTTAAAAATGGCAGAGACCACAGAGCAAACTGGACTTGGAAAATAGGCATGACCCAGTTTGTCTTGAACTTTAAAGGGACTTATATTCATAGATTTTATTTTAAGCCACTTACGATAAAGAAATGCTTTTTTCAGCACATAACTTATTATGTGCATATTTCCATTTCAGAGAAGTTTGGCATAACCATGTAGAACAGAATCAAACCGAAGTTATAACTAGAAAAATCAGTCTGCTTGCATGTCAAATGAACAGAAAGCAACTGCGAAATGAGCGCAATAAATTCTGTTTTTAACCCCAACTATATCTTAGAATAGAGAACTTTACTTTTAGGCCTTACTGGAAAAATTAAGGACAGAAACATGTTAATGTATTCATAAGAAGGAATGTGTGTGTTCTCACGGAATATTTAAAACGTATTCCTTATTATTTCTTATTTTATGTTTTCCTGTTATTCCATTATCCTGTGTGTACTGATCAGCACCAAACTTTCTTAGCAGAAACTTGTGCAAGGGCTCTTCTTTTTCTAAATGGAATCACTTTAATTATGGAGGAATCTAAGAGTAGCATCCTACAAGTATAAGAGCATGAAAAAAAGCAGTAGTCTTTCTATGTGTTGATTTTTTTATGTGCAGCGAGAAAAAAAACATATCTAATCTAGAATTTAATTAACATAGAACTAAACCCAAATCTAATCCTACCTAAGACTTGAACGTGATACAAGCACTGCAATATCCTTCAGACAATTTCAAACTATTTTTTATTTTTTAATTTACTCTAGATTTCTAATATGGTAATGAATCTGTCCTGCTTTTTCATGAATGTTTGCTCAGAGACCAAATGTCAGAGACATTATTACTTTTCTCACATGTAGAGTAAATGCAGATGACAGATCAGATTTAGTGAAACTTTTAGAGATCTGTGTGACTAAATTTATTCTGAACTCATCATCATCCATAACACTCATCCCTGTTTATGCTTTGTATATTTAACATGAAAATAAGAAATGCTCATGGCATTTACACAGAGGCATAAACATTGTTATTTGCTGTGACAAAGCTACCACAAGTCTTTTATTTTCAATGAGAGTTGAAGATTCGAGGCAAGATGAGCGACAGCAACTGTTGGCAGGAAAACAAAGTTAAGCAAAGTTTATATTTATGCAAATGAGCATTTGACTACCAACACAAATTTAGAGAGTTATGTTCATGTGATCCGCTGCTAGATACAAAAACTGGCTCAATGACAAATCAAAAGAAAAAGAATTTATGAGCTTAAAACATGTTAAGTTCTTAGAAATGTGCTCTTTATATTCATGTTGGTTTAATATGGTGTTGAAAACAGCATTTTGTGGTCCTAAAAACTTTTGAAAAAAGGGTTTAAAAGTGTAAATTTCTGTGTAAACTACAGGAATGTGAATTTGTGAAAACTGTCACAAGGTGCGCATGTGTATTAAGTGTATATAGCGTGAGTAGTTGACAACCATAATTCAGCATTTTTAGCTATTTTCACAGATTCTGTATGAACGGATTGCTTCAACAACGTTGTCGTCTCTTTGCAACTTTAAAAAACACAAGAATGTTTAGTATGTTGTTCTAATGTCAATATTCTCTTATTCCAATAACCCTAACCACAACCTAACAATCTACTAATACTCTAATGAGAGTTAGTTACTTATACTTACAGAGAAATGTAACATGAAGTAACTTACAGTTAGAAGAATTTCTAAATGATGAGTCACACTGCATATCACACCACCCCCTCCCATTCCCCTGATGTCATAAATGCAAACTTTTTAATGTAAACATGTCACCATCTCTCATTTCAACAAATTTGATATATAAGGAGCTTTTAAATCTAGAATTTAAAGAATTTTGAAAATAATGTGTGAAACGTTTTGCCTGTGTCCAAAAAGCCTGTTGAAAAAGCATGAAGCAGGTGTGAATGATTATTTCCATAAATTACGCTCTTCGCTTGGTGAGTTTAATTTCAATTACTCATTCACTTTTCAACAGCCCAAAATGTAATTAACTTTAAGTATTGTCCTCTGCATATCAAAGAGCCAATAACCAGCCTGATCTTCTCCGTCACGCTTGTTGAAAGACATTGCAAGAGCTCCCACAAAAAAAGAGGATGAATTTTCACAAAATAAACAAACAAAACCTTCTGCTTATTTTGCTAAAACTACTTTATTTACCTCTTGGTAATCATGTCTAGCAATATTCAAGCACTCAAGACCAGGTAAAATGCATTTTTAAGTAACATCCTCCCAAGGATGTGAATATATACTATATCATAGTGATGGCTCAGCATGAGTGCCTGCCATTCTTCATCAATTGCTAACTCTATGACAGCAAGTGCCATCATTAAACTCTATTCATGTCCTTGTCATCACACCTACTGAAAATCAGAATATCTTGTCCAAAGCTCAGCAAAGGTTCTTTTCTTTCTCTCCAGGCTCTGAGGAATTCTACTGGAGGTTTAATTATAGCCTTTAAGAGCTGCGAGATGAAGCAGAATCTGTTATGAGTAACACTCTGAACCCCCTGTGTCTCGAGAGCAAGGAATCAGTCCACCTTGTTCCCTTCTTTGTGTCAATCCTTCTTTCTACAGTGAAATGTATATATCCCAGTTCGATTACTCGGTGACCCTGAAAAATCTGCTGTTGAGGTCAACAGAGAATTCATTAAAGATTAATCAAAAATGTTGTTTCATTTTGGAAAGGTTATCTGAGAGCTGTGTGTATGAGCACAGGCTACTTGGACGCGTCTGGAGTAGCAGGACTGTGAGTTACTGTGGCAATGAAATTGATTGTATTGTTGAGTGTGACATGGTGTGATTATATCACAGTGGTATAAAGGTTAAGCAGGTTCTTGTGACTTCAAAGATCAGTGAACAGTTTTATTTCTGTGGTAATGTGAAGGAAAGCCTGGACTAAAAGGGATATTCGACATACAGCCTATATGGTTGTGATGAGAAACGGAGAGAATACTGTAGATCCCTGTACTGACTTGGGATTCTGTGTTTTTGTCTCATGTATTTTAGACATACAATATTGCAAATGCAATGTTGGACTTCTGGTTCCTGTGGTGGAATACATAAGAGTACCAGCCCAAAAGTCCCTAGTTCCTGGGCAAAGTGCTGCTGTAATATGTTGAATTTATATAGCTCCTTTACCAAGCTCAAGGACAATTCACAGTAACAGTAGCTAACAAACAACCATTTCATACATAATCACTTAAATGGACAGTTGACAGTCCAAGACATGACGACTGCAGTTGCATATCAAAATAGTAGTGCAAACAACCAAATCCAAACAGAAAAATATCTTATTATGACAGGTAGTATTGATTAAACAAATTGGCTTTAAGTTTAGTCTTAAATTCATGCAGTGTGGTTACTCTCCTAAGAGACAGTGGCAATTAATTCCAAAGCTTAGGAGCCATAACACAGACCTGCCTCCCATAGATGATAGATAAAATCTTGGTATACAAAGAAGTTCACCTCCAGATGATCGAAGTGGTAAAGAACGAATATAAGGACAAAGTAAGTCAGACAGTTAGGAAGAAGCAAGACAATAGAGTAACATAAAGGTAAGCAGAATAATTTTGTAAATAATATAAGACAACACAGGTAGCCAATGGAAATTAAAAAGGAGAGATATGAGCAGGCCATTTAATGTAAGTTAATATTCTCACAGCAGAGTTTTGAATATATTGCATATGCATATGGGAGAAAGAGTGCACTGATAGTCCAGAAAAAATTCAAACTGATAAAACTGGAGTTTAGGCAGGTATTGAATTCACTGATACATGACGATAGTGATGTCAGCAAACAATATACCTGAATATCAGTTACAAAGCAGTGATACTAAAAACCATGGTGGCAAATAATTTGTCCAGGAGGGATTTTGTAAATAATAAATAATAGTCTGAGAACATAGCCCTGTGGAACACCATGTTTGAGTAAGACATTGGGAAATTTATAGTTATGCATGGTGATGTAGTATTGTCTGTCTGTCATTTGGGAGGACAATGCAGCTCCTAATATGCCAAACTCTGAGAGGTGCATTAGTTATAACTTATGACAGATGATATCAAATGCTGAGTTGAGATTGAGTAATAAGTATGGAAAGATTGCCCAAATCACCAAAAAGTAGGAGGTCATTGATAAACCTTACTAAAGCAGTTTCAGTACTGATGTAAGTAAAACCAGAATAAAATGTATCAAACTGATCACTGGGAGCTAGAAATGACTGACGATGAGTGGCAACAACCGCGATAATTAGTGAAGTCAGTTGGGTCCAGATTTGGCTTTTTAAGAATAGAGTAACAGCAGCACTCTTGAGTGGAAAAAACAAGAATGGAAAAGGTGGCAGAGCTAGGAATGGTTTTCCAAAACATTTTTGTTACAGTTTAATTTTAATACATTTTAAAAGAATAATTAATTTGTTTAGGTATTGTTTTAGTTCTGCATTTGAATACTGCTGTTTTTGACAATAAATTTGTATTAAGTCATAAATCCAGAAAAACTCTAATAGAATTTCTGGGGGGAAAAAAGAAAACATTTCAATACTTTCTTTTTTCTTTTGTTTATTTAAAGTTAATATAATCATTCAAATGTAATCCAGATTTTTTTTTTTTTTTTTTTTTTTTGTAGGACCCTAAAAATGCTATATTAATCTTTTAATTATGTGTTGTTAAATTGTATATACAGGTATTTGAATATTTCTATTATTTAAACCTGAATAAAAAACATTACAGTTACAGTATATGTGAATTTTATTTGCTCATTTTTTACAACCTGAGAGATGAGTGGCAAATACTGTCCTATGTAACTGACAGCATGCAACAGCTGCGGCCCACGAAAATTAGGTTTGAAAATATTTTTGAATATTACTCATAAAGTCACACTCTTCTCTTTGCTCTGGGACAATGAAGAGATTCTTGACTTCAGCGAGGGAATGTCGAAGTGGCAATGTGATGAAAACCTGTGAGCTAGCATTGGATACAGATGGCTGGCTGTTATCGAATCCCGAGAGGGTTTGTACATGAGAGTAGTAGAGTGCTGTGAGGTGGCAGTTTTGCTTTGCCACCAGAACCGTCAGGCACAGCAGAAAGACTATAAAGGAAGCGGACTACAGGCTTCTTCCCACAAGAGAGAACATACCGACTGCTCTGGAGAAGATGCCAGCTCTATTTTCTGCAACCTTCTGCTTGATTTTACATATTTTATCTCATCAGTCTTATTTCTCTCTCTTTTTCTCACTGTGTCTCTCTCCGTCTATGTCACTTTTTCTCTCTCTTGCATCAAACTCTGATCGCTATGAGCTTGAAGGCTTTGATCACTAAAAAACACTGCTCACCACTCAAACAATGTCCTGGAGTCCCTGTCCTCTGTCTGTCTGTCTGTGTGTGTGTGTGTGTGTGTGTGTGTGTGTGTAAGTAGGCACTGACACTTGAAATATAATGGAAGAGCAGCCAAAGAAGCATCAACTATGATATCTGTTGTAGCCTACCCAGACTCATTGGAAATATGTGCCTCCACCTGCATTTCTGCAAAGCTCGTACTTCATATATATAAAAAAAACGTACCTATATGTATGAAGCCCTGCAGTTTCTAGTTGAAATGAACATTAGAAGCAGTAACTGTGATTTACAGGGCCACAGTTACCATTATGAAAGCCAAATTTTTACACAACCCCTTGCGCAATACTATGTTATGACTTCAAAACTATTTTAACATACTGAAAACTGGATATTAGCATAATATATACAGCTTCATTTGTGCGGGTTTTCTAATTCAGTAGGTTTTCGTCAACAAAACGGTTTAAACTTGCGTATAGCACAATTGCATCAGCATCAGCAAGTGTATTTTTATATCACTTCTGCTTTTATTAACACTATTGGATAGGTTTAGGGTTGGGTTTGGTGTAGAGGATATGTTATTTTGTAACACATTAGACCATTACACCTTTAGCAAAACTCACCAGACATTTGAATTCTGCACCACTGCAATACATACTATACGTAAGCAATGTAATAAAAATGCCACAGTACGTGCCTGTACAAACATAATAAAAAAACATTTTTTAATTTATTTTATTAATTTTTTAATCAATTTGCTATTCAGGAACACCCAGTATTATAGGAGCTAAATATATAAATATAATTCAGGTTTGATAGTGATGATGGAATCATGAGTACATACTGTACGAGAGAAATAACTGCTCTAATCCACGTTTAAACAAAACCTCATGAAGATCTGCATCTCGAAACCAATAAACAAAAGACATCTATTATAATGATGGCATTTCAAAATAAGCCTGTCACAATCCCAGATCGGTCTTCTACATCTTAAAGCAACAGAGCTTTGATGTTTTCTAGATTTAGATGGAAGCAAACCCATTTTCTCAGGCTGGATTAGAGGAGATGATGTAATGCATTTCACAATATCATGAATGATGTATCAATTTGACAGCAGTTTGAGGAGTGTGAATTACCATCTAGGTACCACCTAAAACCATCTTTATTTAGATGATGATGCAGAATAGGATTTTATAATCCAACTGGAAATGGATTCAATTGCATTAAATTAAAATCAGCGATAATTTTATATTATATTATTATATTACTCAAGCAAAAATGGTCAAAGTTGACATTTGTTTTTCTTGTGCTTTACCTTATGCTGAGTCTGAAAATGCATTATTCTACACTATATAGGCTAGTAAATGAAAACAGTATGCAGTAACGTCCAAATTCAAAGTAATCAAATCAGTAAGCAAAAAGGATGACCAAATACTTCCACTGAGAATCTGCAGAAAACATTCAATGGACGCATTACTATCCCATGAGGCAATGGATGATGCATTGTGAATGGCAGTAGAACCATAGAGATGTGTTTGTAGCTTCCACATTCGACCACTCCATACATGTCGACATGTCCGCCATCTTGGAATGGTCAAAGTGTTATAACTCACAAATTTCCAATGACATTACTCATACAGCGGCCCGAAGAAACAGACGTATATGCATAGATGCCTCATTAGAGGTTATGATTGAAATCGCGCAACTGACACTGGTATGTCAACAGTAACAACATAGGGGAACAAAATGTAAGTACAAGAGACCCAAAAGAACTCTTTACGTAATCTCCAAAAAGTATTTAGAGAACAGTGTTTTGGTAGTGAATACAGAGTGACATTTCTTTTTGAGAGTAGGCCTTTTTTGCATACAAGAGCTATTGACAACTGCTGATTTCACTGGAGGAAACGTGTTATTAAGATGTTCTACACATTGACCTCAGTATAAATGTGACAGATTAACTTCAGAGTATATAACTAATAGTTGACAGCAAACACACCCACAATCTCTGGACATCACGTCTTTCATTCTGTTTTTGTGGAGTTCTGTATATAAGTGTGAATGCGGGGGCTAGGTGTGATAATACTTGTGATATAGACAGTTGAAACGATCTGTGGGAGGCCATGTTTTGCTCCCACTGTTTACTTCCTCTTTGAAATTGCATTTTATGCTGCTTTTTGTCTCAGTAACGTTCCCTTCAGAGAGCGAGTCGTGTAATTAGCCATGATTAATGTCTAATGTGCATGTAATGACACTAAATAACCCAAAAAATGACACTGAAATATTATGCGTTTAATGGGCTCCTGAAGATCGTTAAACACCATAAGAAATGCATGTTCATAATGTTATTTTGCAAGCCCTTTGGATTTGCTAACCAAATCTCACTCGCCAGGATTCACTCACATTATCAACTCAATTAAAAATCTCCCCACTTCCACTTTGTGGTCATTTTTTTGCCAAATGATTTTTGAAGCTACTCCAGCAGTCCAGCAGTCCAGCTACACTGAAGTGAGTCAGTGGCAGAGCTGTAAGCACCATAAAGGTGAGGTTTTTTTTGTTGTTGTTTTTTTTCACAAGATGATCATTGATTTGGAAGGATTGCTTGTGGATTAGTGTGATGTTTTTATTAGCTGTTTGGACTCTCATTCTGACAGCACCAATTCACTGCAGAGGACACACTACATAGCGAGTGATGTAATACTGAATTTCTTTAAATCTGTTTTGATGAAGAAACAAACTCATCTATATCTTGGATGGCCTGAAGGTGCCAATTTTCATTTCAGTATGAACTAAACTGGTTTCAACAATCATGATGTTTTGTTCTCTTATAAACTGCTTGTGATTATTCCCAAACACTCACAGTTTCTCTCTTCATGGGATTCAAGATTGTTGAAATATTTCTTATATAAATAAGAATTAAGCAATTGTCTTTATTAAACTAAAAATGGACAAACCACATAAGCGTGAATGCAAATCCTGAGTGCATCCTCCATCGATCCTGAGTGCACTTATTTCACTCCTTCCCTAACTGAAGCCACCTACACTCATCTACTTCCTAAGCAAAGTGTTTGCCATCTCAAATGAGTCTATGGATATGGCCTTGGTCAGTGCACATGCTGGACTCTCTTGTGAATTTCTGGTGCTAGGCAGACAGAATGTGTCATCTGCACTCAGGGTGCGACATACAACATACTGTAAAACAGGCCTATTTCCCTCTGCAACCCCTTTTTTCTTTCCAACAGTGGCCTCCTGTACAGTTCCCTGGAGCTTTAACACCCACACACACACCTCACTGAAGCCCCTTTCACACTGCACGTCGGACCCGCAATATTCCCGTAACATTGCCTGGTCGTCTTCTGTGCGTCCCGGAATTGATTACCGAATTGAACCCGGGTCGGGGACCTAGTAACATTGCGGTAATCGATCCGGAACAAGCGTTGTGTGAACAAAAGCCAGATCTAATTCCGTATCGAAGTGATGACGCGCGTTATCACGCGACTCTTTTACCGGCTGTTTTGAAGGAAGATCAACATTCGCGACGAAAACATATGTGCAAACTGTAATGAAGCAGAGGTCAGTTAGTTCCTCACTTTCCGCGCTGACGCCGAGATCGTTTGCTTGCTTCAGTTAAAGTATAACGTGCCAAGCGTTGTCGACTCGTACATTACACGTCACGCACTGATGTCACGTGTCGTTACGGGATCTTCAAGGGCTGTGTGTGAAAGCACGCACATATACCGGGTCATCACTGGCAATGTGAAAGTGCCAAATCTAGCGACCAGGGAACAATTACAGGAACACTTTAACCCTGTATTTGCCGGAATGGCAGTGTGAAAGGGGCTTGAGAGAGCACACACACTGGCATCTAGGAGTGCCCATTCCTGCCCTTAAAGTGCCTCCAATCACCACTGCCACTGCTCAACACCAACTGAGAAGAGAAGTTAGAGAGGACAAAGAGTCCTGAGCTCCATTTGCTCCATTAAAGTACTATTTAAGTCCCAGAGCTGGAGATAATGTCCACTGTTCAGGCCAGCTGGCTGAAGGAGAAGCTGTTCAGGGAAAGAATGGTGATATCTCAGAGATGGAGCTCCATTTAAGGAGAGGAGGCAGTGATTTGACCCTTAGTGGGGCCGTGGAATGTTGTAATATTGTGCTGATTACAATACCTTCTGAATAACGGTCACCTTACTGTTTACTGTTTAAGTCAGCACAGATCTACAAGTCACTCAAACAATGCTCTCTTTTGGACGTGCCAGACAGTCACTCAGACTCAAATTAACAAATATCCCAGATATGTGTGTTCTTGGGTTTCTATGGATTTCAAGGGGGGCAAAATTTATGTTTCTGGTGTCTTTTGCTGCAGAGCATAATTAATAAATTGTATTGGAAAAATAACACTGATAATGTTTCTCAAGTCAAGAGTCAGTTAATGGAACATTTCTCGATCAAACAGTACACTGAACTGTTCTGGACTCAAATTACTTAAATGAGGGGGCAAAATAGAAGATTTTTATTGTTTCCCATGGTATATATAAAAAGGTGAGTTGATTAAAACTAGCTGATTCACTTCATATGCTCTAGACATGTAAATCAGCTATTCACATCATTGTGTACCATATATATGTAATTGAATTGTGTATATGTGACATCATTGTGCGATTATAATTTACAAACATCTCTCTGAGCGGTTCAACAGGTCGCCATGACAACTCCGAAACTGATGTTATCACAGGACTGTTGGATCTGTCAGAATGACGTCAGAGCCCAAATTGATAGGTAGAGTATGAAATCTGAGTCAAGAGAGGAAGATTCAGAAAATATAACAACAGAACAGAGCATGTGTGTCGCTAACTTCTGAAATAAAGAGACTGATTAAATCTTCTCATCAGACAAAATAAAACATCAAAGGACTGAGGACAATAAAAGTGAGCACCACAGAAAAGAGCTATAAACTGCCTGCCTAGAGAGGCACCATCAGTGCAATTAATGGTGTCAACACCCTGTTTCTCAGTGCAGATCGAAGTCAATGTAAATAACGCCTGACTGCATCATAACACAATGCACATTCATTGCCACACTTTCGGATGAACTCATTGAGCCAATACACCCACACACGCTTAAGTTCTAGAGTTTCATCTTGGATGCAAACCACAGGCAGCCTCCGTGCAGTAGCCTTTTAAAATGCAAATGATATGCATATGTAGCGGTTCGTTATATCCCGACTAGAAGTACAGCAACATATGGCGATGTTTGCTTATAGCTATCGCTCGAATGATCTTTTTATTAACGTATAGATTAGAATCGATATTTGAGGCCACAGTGCATGACTGAATACGTGTCCCAAGAACAGGCGTTTTGTCGGGGCAACCTCTAATAATGGATATTGGATAGATACAATTTGCTCCAGCAACAGCAACAAAACCTCTCCAATCCCAGAAGCAATTATGTCCCGATTCTCAAGAGAGACCAGCGCAGTTATATGCCGTATTTCATAATATTTCAGTTAAAATTATTTTTTTCTCAAAGTAACCCGACTGCTTGTGAGTGTAGACAATCTTCCAGACCAGTCATATCCCTGCCGTTTTGGAAAACCTCTGGAGTCTGCAGGCTTTAAGCTGTGATGGCATTTGGGAATTTTTCATCCTCTTCTGTGCATACTAATGCTGGGTTTTCTTCCTAAGCAACGCAGATCAGAATGAATCAATCCCATGGTGCAGTCTATGGTGGCTGGGGCCAAATTGGCTTTCATCCCTTGTGTGATGAAAACTCGATGTGTCCCCGGAAATGGGAACCTGAGTGATGCAAACTGAGCCGGCGCTCTCTGGATCGATCTGGATGCCCACGCAGTATGCTTTTCCCACCATCTATTTAATTATTCACTCCGGCCAGCTGCCCCTCCAGGGCTTTCAATGCAGTGTGTGGAATGTCAGAGGTACAGATGCAGAGGCAGGCCTGCCTGTTGCAGGATGTATAACTGCAGCACTGTGGTGCTACAACTCTCTGGGCGATGAAAGTGACACCACATCACGTACACAGCTAACAGGCAACAACATCATATTTCATTATTAATTAACCCATGTCTTTTTCTTTCATCCACGGAACACAAATTTTTAGCCCTTTTTCGACATAATGAAAGTGAATGGAAATTGGGCTGTCAGTCATTGAATGAAGCATTATTATGGGCTGCATCTGAATCGCATTAAAGTATGTTCAGTATACAGTAGTATAAATATGCATTGTATGAATGAAATCTGGACATAACATTCTTTATGCTGTCATTGTCATGTGGCCTTATAGGATAGTAAATTGTCCATCAGATGCACACTTCAGAATATTTATATATGTATATATATTTTTTTTTTTTTACTTTTTAGTATATTTTGGGTATACTGCTTTGAGAATAATGTGAATTTGGACATACTACTCTTTTCACCTAGTTGGCAAGTAGGTATATTTGAATGCAGGGTTGGATTTCTTTCAATGAATTAGTCTGTTCCTGTCCACATAATTGGTGTACATTTTTCAACCATGAATCCAAGAATTAAGGATCTGGTCACTGAATGAATCATTCACTGAACTGATTCAGTTTGCAAAATCAATTTAAATCGACTCATTGATTATTCAAGTTCCAGGCAATTCATCACACAATGTTATAGTTTGGAATATATGATATCATTGGAATAGCAAAAGCTCTTATGGACTACCTTTATGATACTTTTATGCTTATAGTAATATAGTTTTAATACTTTTAGATGGCCACCATATTTTGCATTCATTGTAATTGCATGAAAAACAGCAACATGGACCTATTCAAAATTTCCTCTTTTGTCTTCTTCAGAAGAATGAAAGAGACACTTTTATGGTTCTTATCATCAAACCCACTGATGCAGAGCTGGTCATACCTGCACCGCCTTATGCGTCACCTGACCACTGCAGCTTTGTGTGCTTTAAGAATGAGGCATAGGTAGCAGAACAGAAGAAGTGCAGCAAAGCACGTGGCAGAAACATCTCTACAACACCTGCCAAGTGCTTCCCTGCACAATCTTCAAAGCGAACTCAACTCTCTGTAGAACGCTTGTCTTGTCTTGTCCTCCAAGATTTTCTTTCCATGGATCTGTTTTAAGGGTCTGGCTCAGGCTCTCTGAGGTTTTTTCTATAACCCCTGCCTCCAGCTATTTTTACAACTCTTATCTTGGTTCTACAACCCTGCATTTCCCCATTTTTGCTGTCTCTGACTTTCTGTCTCCCTCCTTCTCACTTACTTACTCATAAATCTACATCACATATCTCCAGCCCACCAGTCTCATTTATAAAACATTCTTGTGAACTGAAATCTCATCTTATATAAAACTCAAAAGAACTGAACAATCTTTAGAGTGTGTGAACTATGTCGCTATGCTTTGGAGGATTGTTGGAGGCTTTTTGTTCTGACCATGACACTGCTGAATCACATTCAATGGAAGTGATTGCCAGTGTAATCCTTAGCAAATAGATCAGATCTAGCTTCAAATTTAAAGCCAAAGCCACACACCAAACCCACGCACTTGTTCTCTACAGCAAAATGTGACATTTGGTTTTGATGATCATTTTTCTCCACCAGCTTTAACCTACTTAAAGTAAGCTAGTATGGAGGCTTTTTGGATGTTTTCAATAATGCACACACTATATAGAAGACTAGGGAAGGGTATTGCACAAAATAAATGCAGTTTAATTATCAATATAACATTTAGAAAATATAGCCACATATTTTAAATATTATGTGATAACACAAGACCAATTTGATCAGTCAAAAATCATGTGTGACTGGTTATAATGTGCAGCACTGTAAAAACATATCTGTCTGTGGCTCAGCACCAGCAAACACAGATTCGAATTTAGCAGCTGGTGATGTGCAGCATGGAACGTTCTAATCATACCGATGTGATTATATCAATTATAAAAAAAATATTATAAGGCTATTTTTTTTCTTTTTGAAACTGCATTCAAAAAACACTTGGCTCAAAAATTTTAGGGGGCAAATGTCCCCTCGGTTTGAATGGGCATGACACTAATATTTTTGTAACACAGAAGTACAGTGTAATTTAAGTGTATTTATTTGTTAATACATTTTTTTTATTTTATTTTATTTTATTTTTTTTCACAGTCAGAGTCTTAAGGTAATACAGCTGTCTTAAGGATATAATAATGAAAAAAAGCCTTAAATTAAGTACTTTAAAAATATTTATTTCAATCAACTGACACCAAAAAGAAAATTACATATTTTCGCATTTTCCTAAGCTCACTGGTGTTTAACAGCTGTACCCAGCATGCTCTGCCTTGGCAAGTGCATCCGTTCTAATAAAGCGAAACCTAATGGTGCTAATTTATCATCAAGTTAGGGGGAACACGGTGACGGCTCACGTGATGAAGCCCGTCAGGAAACATATGTTACCCAAAATGAAAACGACCATTGGTGAATGCAGTTTTGCCAGCCAAATGACGTTTCAACCAGTAGACAATCAGTCATTCCAACACTCAATGCAAATGCAATGCAATGCAAATGCAGTATCACCTCAGCCCTAATTCCAATTAGAATATAGTATCTGGATTTGTCACTGTGTCATTTTAATTGTATTAATAGAAATTACACCAAAATTAGCAACAAGGACCTTGTGTGACATTTAGTGCCTCTTTTTTGTTATATAGTGAAAGGGACAATTTAATTTGACCTGCTTCAAATATTCATTTCTTAATGGCATATTGCATTAGATTAGTAAAAAACTTAGGCACTGAATATAAAGTGGCTTTAGCAGTCTATTTATATATTTATGTATATACATATACTCACCTAAAGGATTACCATACTAATACTGTGTTTGACCCCCTTTCACATTCAGAACTGCCTTAACTCTACGTGGCATTGATTCAACAAGGTGCTGAAAGCATTCTTTAGAAAAGTTGCCCCATATTGATAGGATAGCATTTTACAGTTGATGGAGATTTGTGGGATGCACATCCAGGGCACGAAGCTCCCGTTCCACCACATCCCAAAGATCCTCTATTGGATTGAAATCTGGTGACTGTGGGAGCCATTTTAGTACAGTGAACTCATTGTCATGTTCAAGAAACCAATTTGAAATGATTCAAGCTTTGTGACATGGTGCATTATCATGCTGGAAGTAGCCATCAGAGGATGGGTACATGGTGGTCATAAAAGGATGGACATGGTCAGAAACAATGCTCAGGTAGGCCGTGGCATTTAGAAAATGCCCAATTGGCACTAAGGGGCCTAAAGTGTGCCAAGAAAACATCCCCCACACCATTACACCACCACCAGCAGCCTGCACAATGGTAACATTGTTTACGCCAAATTCGACTCTACCATCTCAATGTCTCAACAGAAATCGAGTTAAACAGCTGAGCCCAAGCCTCTGTTCGTAATTCCAAAACATCACTTTGGAGCTAGTAACGAAGGAACGTTAGGTTACTTCATTAAAAGCTTATTTTATTACTGTAGCAAAAGCAGTGTATTGGGTATAGAGATACTGACTGGGAGACCATGATAAGCTATCTGATACAGCATTCATTCTTCAGTTCAATCTCATATTCGTGTTTGAATGTCCGATAGTCTCGTACTATCCTTTACCCTGTTATGGGTTATTTCCGATGACAGCGCTGCTCAGTGCATTTGTTGGCTGTGTAAAATCTGGTTTGAATGAAAAAAATTAATTCCTTGCTCAGAACTTTGCTTTAGTATCTTTCAATTTAAAAGTCTTCACTGCTGACTCATCAAATAGTCTCGTCACCATCTAATGGCAGAACAATGTAACTAAAATCACCATCACGAACACACACACACACACACACACACAGATTTCCAAATACTAACTACTATTATTTATATTAAATATCATTTATTGATTGTCACGATCATTAGCTGGAGTGCCCATGAACTTCAGTAGAGGAATTTTCATCAACCACCAGATGTCACCATATCATCACTTGAACACTAGCACCTCTCTTACGGTTGCACCACACCTGAACTACATCTCCCATGAGTCACTGCATCACTATCACCTTGCCACACCTGCACCTCATTCATCAGCTAATCTTCTTGCCACACCTGCACCTCATTTACACACACATATAAGCAGCACTCACACACAGACACTTTGTGAAGTCTTGTTTAGCACCGTTTTACATTTCTGAGCGGTTTCCCTGTGTTTGTGTTTCCATGTCTGACCTTTGGATTGTGTATTTTGACTCTGATTCTCTGCTGCCTGCCCCGATCTCTGCTCATTACTGTTTATGATTCTGGATATCCTGATTTCTGCCTTTCTGACCACTCTGTTGAATAAATGCTGCAATTGGATCCAAACGCCTCTGACTCTCCTTCGTAACAGAGGTATCAGTTCCGGCTTCCATATCAGCCTCTCACCAATCCAGCCTAACCATGGATTCCAGTCCACCAGCTGTTAAATCTATGACAAGGAGATCAATCGATTGAGAAGTATGTTCAGCAGTTCTGTGAGCTAGTATATCAGGTTCCTTTAAATGATGAAGCTTTGTTTAAGGACTTGTTTCGTTTTAGACTCATGAGTCAATTAAACAAGATGGCCCGCCAGCCCAGCGCCGCTGCACAAGATGGCCGTTGCAGGTGACCGTCCAGAGTCGGGTCAGGTCCCCGTCGCCCGTCCAGAGTCGGGTCAGGTCCCCGTCGCCCGTCCAGAGTCGGGTCAGGTCCCCGTCGCCCGTCCAGAGTCGGGTCAGGTCCCCATCGACTTCCCAGAGTCAGGTCAGGTCCCCATCGACTTCCCAATTCCTGTCATGGCTACGGAGGCCATGAATGAACTCACCACCAGCCATGTCACGGCCACGGAGGCCAACTACCATCTCATCATGGCCACAGAGGCCACTATTAATCTGTTTATGTTCTCCGTTTCAGTCCCACCTGACCAGACTTGCTCTCCGGTGCCACTGACTTCACTGTGGTGGTCCTCTGCCCTGCCCTGGTGGGCTTCTGTCCCATCTTCTTGGCTGTGGTGGTCCTCTGCTCCGCCCTGGTGGGCTCCCACGCCACCTGCTCTGCCTTGGTGGCCCCTGTTCCCGAGTTAAGCCCACGGAGGCTTTCCCTCTTCCTCCACTTCAATGCACTTTAAATGGAACATATTGTCGCAGGTCAGAGCGGACCACTAATTTAACGGGTCTCGCTCCTCCCTCTAGCTTCCACCTCGAGGAGGTCCCACAACACCCCAATGAACGGACAGACAACCAAGATTAAAATTTAACAGTTTAATTTATTTAAAAGTTTGGGGAAAGGGGAGGGGAAACTTTAAAACTACTCATGACTCGAACTATTTTTGTCCACAGATACCAGTCTCGATAACACTCCTCTTCAGCCCTTCCTCGACAACACTCCACTTCAGCCCTTAATTTCCAGCCGACTCCACTCCAGGGAAGTTTAAAGCACTAGTGAACAAGGGGATGCACACATACAGCGGGAGCTGCAGACTCACAAAGACTTCAATTGCAGGTAAGTACAGAGCGCAATATGGGTAGATACTCACAGAGCTAGGCAGTTGACGTGCAGGGACTTTCTGGCTCTGGGGGGGGGTGGCTCTGGCTCTGGGCTGTTAGCGTGCAGGGGTTCTAGCTCCCAGGTAAGTACGACGTTCAATACACAGGTGGGTATTCACAGGGCTGGGCTGTTAGCGTGCAGGGGTTCTAGCTCCCAGGTAAGTACGGCGTTCAATACACAGGTAGGTATTCACAGGGCTGGGCTGTTAGCGTGCAGGGGTTCTAGCTCCCAGGTAAGTACGGCGTTCAATACACAGGTGGGTATTTACAGGGTTGGGCTGTTAGCGTGCAGGGGTTCTAGCTCCCAGGTAAGTACGGCGTTCAATACACAGGTGGGTATTCACAGGGCTGGGCTGTTAGCGTGCAGGGGTTCTAGCTCCCAGGTAAGTACAGCGTTCAATACACAGGTGAGTATTCACAGGGCTGGGCTGTTAGCGTGCAGGGGTTCTAGCTCCCAGGTACGTACAGCGTTCAATACACAGGTGAGTATTCACAGGGCTGGGCTGTTAGGGTGCAGGGGTTCTAGCTCCCAGGTAAGTACAAAGTTCAATACACAGGTGAGTATTCACAGGGCTGGGCTGTTAACTGGCTACTCACCACTGAAGATATTCAGAGGTCGGTATTCCAAGCAGATACGGGTTTGGTTGATGACTGACGGCTGGTGGGCCTTACAGGTGGAACTGCAAACAATACTGGGCTTCCCGCCCAGCTTGACAAGGGAGCACACGGGGGAGGATCGGCTGTTGTCCTTCGCTTCCCTCGTCGAAGAGACAGCACAGACGACACACACAAGGCCGGTGGTTGCTGACAAGGCCAATGACACAACGACACGTGGATAGAAAGGTAAGGCTATGATTTAAAAGCTTACAGAGATCGCTGCATGGGCAACGTCATCCAACCTCCTCCAGAGGCGCCTCCAACAAGTCCAAGCTCCAGCTTACTTAAGGTAAAGACTTTGGTTGCCACCAATACACTGCTCCTCTCCGTCAGGCCTCTTCCTACGACCGGGGACACAGCCACGGACAAACACCACACACCACAAAGGCACTACAATTCTTCTCGTGTGTACACTTCAATATAGCAGCACTCAACGCACATCACACACTCAGTGAAAGAAGATCGGGCTCAGAGTCCTGGCGGGGCGTGTCAGATGGACGAAGGTAGGGGGCAGACCACAGCAGGCATATATATCGTACACCGGAGTCTCTCCGTCTTTCCCAGCGATCTCCAAAGCAAGGCACTACTATCAACACTGAGTAAACACACAAGCACTGAGGATTATTAGATCAACACAAGAGGGGGGGGGGGAATTATCCACTGCTACGGAGAAATATGCAGTCGGAACCCTTTCTTAAAGGCAGTTAGCCTCCCTCCACATCCGTCATCCACTCTCCACAATATAAAAGGAATGTTCATAAAGTCTTCACCCACCAGTGCACAGTGTTGTCCTCTCCCAATACGAATTCAATGATCTCCTTCACTCAGGGGCCTTCCAAACATAGGATTGCTCCTTCAACTCAATCCACAATAAGATGTAAACACAACATACAACAGGTTGATCACTTAACTTCCTCCGCACTTCCAATATCCACTTTCCTTGGATTCTCCGTTGCAGCCCTTAAATCACAACAACCACACCAGCCACTTCCGTATCGTGTGGAACAACAGCGGAACAAACTACTCTCTTCCTGTTCATAAACCAGCCCCTTTTATATCTCTGCTTCCTTCCCGATCCTCCAATCGGTATCCGGTACGTCCTCTTCCCACACCTGACGTGTATCTTGGATAATTTTCCCCGCCTTGGGCCAACCGGAACGGAACTCGTGTTTCACTTAAATTAGTCCGGGCGGAAATATTTCCCACACTTCAGTTCCGCCCGGAAAAGAAAAGTTCCGCTCGGATTAGTCACCCGGTGACATCATACATTAGCTATGAACTTGAATCATGGTGGAATATCCTATGATGTCTACTTCGCAAGGCACTTACATTTGAATAGAACAAGCATCTAAAGCCATAAGAGAAACATACAAAATGTGCAGAGCTGAGTTGTGCGAGGACTGGAATTGAAAACCACTGCTCAAAACTCAAGTTTGAATCATCAGTGGCAAATCCTTTACATACGTTATGTAAACATACTTACAGACTGTGAGTCAGAACAGCCGGCACTGTAATCTTCTCTCCCAGGATCAAGAAACAGTCCTCCATATAATGTGCTGCACACATCTGAATATTTGGGTTTAACTGTTCTGGAACAGTGTTGTAAATACAACTTAACCACTGATTTCTAGTTGTGTCCTCTTTTGGAAGGACAAACAGAGTAGTTTCGCTTTTACAGAGAAACACCGTCGACCCGCTGTCGGGATGTGAACTGCACCAATTATGCAGCTGACAGGCCAGGATGCCGGGCCGTTTATTCCCTGAAAGCTGTTCAGGAGAAACCGCCGCCCGCTCGCACCCCGGGACCAAGAGGGGAGCATATGCAGCTGCCGGACTCCACCCCATACCTGGACCCTTCCTTCTCAAACAATGCCCCACCTTCACTCACCCCAAAGTACAATGAGGACACCAGAAATCCCTGTTTATTTTGGGACACTTTATTTCCCTTTTCTGTTTTGTTTTCTTTTAATAAAAGCCTCTACAAGCCTCTACAAGGCCTGACGCCATCGTTTGCTTTTATGGTTTTATTTTATTTATTTTTTATGTTTTTAAATAATACAATAATATAATTCATAATTATATTATGAAAGAAAACATTAAGTTATCAACCCTACAGCAACTCTACAAAATGCTGAAATACTTTCACTAAGTTTAAATCAGCTGAACCACTTCACTAGTTTTAAACCCAATTGTGTCAAACTCCTTTCATCCACCAGTAATTTACTTATAACTTCTGAGACTCATTATGAGACAGTCCTTCTTGTATTCCAGACCTGTCTCTTTGGTGGTCTTGAGGCAGTCTGCATATATAACCAGGTCCCTCAATGCTCCACTACCTCTTAGTCAGGTGTGTGTCTGTGTGTTTGACTGTGATGAGATAGACAGAAGCACAGGGGTGTCCCACACATATCCAATTCTGCCACCAAAGTCGGCATTCCTTTCAGTTTCACAGTCTTCTTGCTCAGCCCAAAGCATTTATCAGCTTGAGAAAGAATCCACATGGCCAGTCGCATTTGGTCAATTTAGTTACAAAGAACAGGAGGCAGATCATTTTTCTGACAGAGAAAGGAAGATATTCAGCACGAGTCACAGCTAGATGTATCAGAGGAATTGCATTAAAAGCCAATTGCATAGCAGAAAAACAAAGATTATTGAAAAAGCAACTCGTGTTTGTCACAAATTAGTGATGCACATCAAAGAGCCATTAGCGATTAAGAGTGATTAGCACATGCTAGGCCTGGAAGTTATCAAGTCATTAAAACTATATTCTCTGGCATAAGGTCTGATCCACACTGCAATTATTCTGGCCAAAAAACACCTACTAAGACAAGAATCAAGCAAAAGCCAACACTCTATGGTTTGCATTACGTGAACCTGAAATCTATGATAGCACTATAGGTAATTTTACATTGTTACACAAAGTTTTATAACAGCAGTCTTTACATAAAACAGTTAACAGTTTCAACCCCAAAATGTACATTCTGACATCAAGTGACCCTCATGTTGTTTCAAACCTGACCACTGATTTTTATTGTATGGCCAAAACCACAAAACATTTCTCAAAATCAATCATTTTGACCCATCCAATGTTTTTTTTTTTCAATTTTTGTTGACAGACGCAAAGTGCATAGCACCATGTATGTTTCGTGACATATTGGATGTGAAATGTACACTGATTGGTCATAAAAGAATGTTAAGATTTATTCCCTGGAAAAGATGAACGTACATATGGTATATTTTATGTGATGCTGGTTTTGTACTCTATGTGTCCCCCGGTTCTGACTTGAAAAGTCTGTTGAATGGCGCTATAATTATAATGCCCCGTGTCGTTTAACCCTGATGTGGTGTTCGGGTCAATTTGACCCGGAGAAGATTTTCTTTTTCCCGAAAATAATAGTTAATGTTATCACTTTGGACTGAAACTTAGTGACTTTGTTCCCAAAGGGTATAACTAAAACTCAAATTTTTTGGGGAAATTTTCTTACTTTTTTGTGGGGATTTTGTTACCTTGTTACACTTGTGGTGTTCCCGGTCAAAAATGACCGGCCCATAAAAAAAAGCTTATAAATCACTCATTATACCATATTTTCAATCAATCTTGGATTCAATCTTTTTGTCAACTTGTTCTCTTTCAATTAGGACTGGTTTTATATTTCTGTTTGCATCTGATTAATCGTGGGCCTCATTTATCTGAGAGTACACTCTCAGAAATTAAGGTACAAAAGCTGTCACTGGGGCGGTACCTTTTCAAAAGGTACATATTTGTATATGTTTTGGAACATATTGGTTCCTTTGAGGTACGTATTAGTACTTAAAGTGTACATATTAGAACCCAATAGGTATAAAAGTGTACCTTTTGAAAAGGTACTGCCCCAGTGACAGCTTTTGTACCTTTATTTCTGAGAGTGTAGGGATCTCATTTTTTGAGTAAAAAACAAATAATTTATGAGTAAATTTCGAAATATGAAAAATAATTATGAAAAAAAAATGGCTACTGTTGATCACACTAGTCTACTCTAATGTTTCACCAGGAATTTTGTTTTGAAACTTTTGTTTTGTAAAAAATATGGCACATAGTCACACTTGTGGTGTTCCCGGTCAAAAATGACCGGCCTATAAAAAAAAGCTTATAAATCACTCATTATACCATATTTTCACCCAATCTTGGATTCAATCTTTTTGTCAACTTGAAAAATGAATTTGTTGATGCAACCATGCTCTTTTAACTTACTCACAAGCGGGTTTGAGCTGTTTTGTCAAACTGTAGTTTCATAGTATGTACAACATAGCTTATGTTGTAAGCTGATTGATTCACTAAGAATAGCCATTCATATGAGTCATTTGTTCAGGAGTTAGCCTTTATTGTTCACACTGTATATTTTATAATATCATAGAGATCATAAGATTCACTCATTACAAATTGGACGATACAATACAGTACTTGTGTCCCGATCCTAGAAACCAACCAATATTCTGTTCATTTCAGCCAATTCTTACCATGTAAGGGAATGAAGCTATCCCCAGTGATGCAAACTACTCAACTTTTTTCCCTTAAATTTTGCTCTTTTGAATTGAAAATTTGGGATAAATTATATGATTCATGGAATTTTTAACTAGATGTGATGAGACAAGAAGCCTTTTTCTTTTTCAACTTATTAGGCATACAAATAAGAGTGAATGTGTGCCCATATTTTAAAATGATTTGCAAATAGTTCAAAATGATTACTTCCCAACTAGAATTAGACCTAGAATTTCTTACTGTTTCTTTATACTTTATAAAATTAATATAAATTGTTCAAGAAATGGTTACGGCCTTGACTTATGCTACAGTAATTACCTTGAATCTGGACTTTAAAACTTGATTAGTCAATACTAATAAAGTCAAGTTGTATCTTTAAAAGAGGTACTAATGTTTCTTTAGCCACTGCAAGGTCACTCCCAGAGTACAGAAAGATGCTTTTTATAACAAAATAATTTAGTTTCCAGCCTGACATGGATTTGTAGAGAATGCTTTCCAAAATACCTTATAAGAGAAAACAATCAGTAGAGTTGAGTGGCTCTTCTGCTTCAGATCAAAATGAAGAAAGCTCAAGCTCTCTGCCGGCATGGCAACCATGGCTGAGAAAATGAACAATTGGATGAAGTTATTTACGGCATCTCTGCCATGTCCATCAGAAAAAAAAAACAATAAAAAGCACCAGTCAGGCATACTGAATCTGTTCGTGAGAGGCAAGATTGACAATTACCATGTGTCTGCACATGTTAGAATACAGGGAACAAGGGTCAGACCTCTGAGGATCAGAAAAATCAATGTTGCTTGTGATCATAATAGCTCAGGCCGGACTAGATCTCCGCTGGGGTTTCCGAGGTTGCCACAGCCTCTGCTTCGAACACCAATTGCTGTGTGCTCCTTGTCGGCAGCGACAACCCAAATTCTGTTTCAAGAAATCTATTTTATTCTGTTGGTTCAAGTTTTTTCTTGTTTACTTCTTCAGTGCTTCAGTGGACTGCATCTTCATGGACTGTCTGTTGGATATGTTGTTGTCATTAGAGTGACTGTCGAATGTGGGCAGGCTGTCGACACTGCTCACCTCAAAGACATCCTCTTTGCTTCCAACTTTCTCTTCATTCCTCTTGTTTTTTAGTTTTTTGTTTTTATATAAAGAAGTTTCATTTCCTAATGGCCCCTCACGGACTATCTGCAGAGAGGCTTAAAAGATTGAAAGCCACCCACTCAGTTCAGTATTTAGCAGAGGGCAGCGCGAATCGAAGGAGATTTTAAGGCCCTATCCCATTTCTACCCATTAGCCATTCCACTACCCCTCTTTTTTGCACGTTCACGTGAAGGGGTAAGGGTATCTCGATTCTCTTTTGTTTGGAGGGGTAGGGGTAAGGGGAAGAGCAACATGGCTGCTGAGCAAACAAAAAGACATACATGTAAGCATTATTGGCATTAATAAAGTATTTAACTGAAAAGTAATCATTTGTTTTATATTACATTCAATCGTGAGTTCATATTTATGGTCATATTATTAAAATATATGTTTGCAAAAAATCGTTAAAATTTGACGTCATACAGACTGCACGATAGTGATTTTATCCTCTCGTTTCTGGAAAATGTAATATAGCGATTCAGATTTGAACTGTTATTAATAAAAGTCGTGGGACAGCGCTGACAAGTTTCTTTGAGTGTGTGAGCTGCAGTCTCAGATATGTGTGTGTGTCTCAGTTAGCAGCACATTGATATAGAATGGTAAGGCTCTAATGTGTTTATTGTAGGAGATATAAATAAGAATTGGGATTGGGCCTAAGGGTTACAAATTGGAGAAGTGGAGCACAAGCAATGCCACCTGCCTGCAGAGCATCATTGTCCACTGCCAAGCATAGCAAGCCTCGAGAGATTGTTTCATGTGGGAGAATATAAATCGAAGGTTCAGGATACTCTTAAGGGACCTTGAACCAAACACCAGAAGTTTCAGAAACTGTTGCGTAATATGAGGTTCTGTGTGGCGGGAGAATGAAGCATCCGTGCTCAATGGATCACTTGTAGTGATGAATGCTATCCAGAAAGTTGTTGTTGGTTCAAACCCACAAGGTGCGATCCATAAATCATTACCTTTCACTTAACCCAGGGTTCTCCAGGGGAATAAACGTTCTATAAGTATTTTGCATAAAGCATTAGCTAAATCACCTCATTAACAGGCAAGCTATTTAAGAAAAATCTAGCTAGCTAAACTACAAACCAATCTATAGAAATTAGGCATGCCACAATTCTCAATATAATACTGAACCGTTCGATACGACAACGACGGTTCAATATATGCCTGTGATTTGCATGTTATTTTGGTTTTGCATTTAAGTAATTTCATTGCTTTCTATTTATCTCTGAACTGGCTCTGTTTGTGCGTGATTGCCCATGTGTCTAGACCTCCATGCTTAAAACTTGCATTTGAAAAAGTAACACATGCCAAACATCTCACTTTTAATTACTTGCAATGTGAAAGCATTTTTACGTCTTACTCCACAACATCAGTCAAGTGTTTGAAATAACTTCCTTTTGTCATCTGATGTGGTGTCTTCTCACAAAATGGGGCAGAAAATATATTCTATACTTTATTATACCATGGTCTGTCTGAATACTCGATTCTGATTGGCTGACAGATATGCATTAAAACTGTTTAATAAACAAGTAGTTCCAAGTCAGTTTATATTCCTGGTGTAAGAATATTCTTGGTGCCATTAAACCTTTGTGAAAATTACCAAAATTGCTGTTTTTAATCACCTTTTGGAGATGTTTTGAATTTGGAATATTATATTATAATATATTATATTATATTATAAATCATATTTCAGTGTATTGTATGATATTATATTATAAAGTAGAACACAGCGGACAGGCTCGGTCAATAAAGCAGTTTGGTGGTGCTTTTGATGACAGCATATCTTTGTAATCAGACAGCAATGCTCCTGATAAAGAACACAGATGCTCGATGTTCCCTTTTTCGACAGCACTTGAAAAGTCTAGAAATGCATGTGGTGTAATCTGGCTTCTTCGCCTTATTCAGCTACAGTAATCCCAGCCTTATCTCACCCGCCCCGGGTGAGGGTCTTTCTCTGACAGGTTTTTGATGCCTGATCATTGTGACAGGGATTTTAACGAGCCCACAAGTAATTGCTCTAAAATCACTGTAATTACATACAAAAGACAGGTCGTAATTTTTATTTCCCCCAGAATCCAGAGAACAACAGTGAATCACCGTATCTGGGTGATTTGAAGAGCCGGCAGGAGAGGGAAATGTCTCTACAAGATCTGTCCCCAGGTACACGCTGACATTTCACACTGACGGTTATCTGTATCGTGATTGGCTGCTGAAAGCAATTAATCATCAAACACCACGCCTCCCGCAATGCACAGAGAATATGAAGCAGAGCGGATTCTTTGCATTGTGAACTGTATTGCAGGTATGTTTGTGTTTATCTTGGGTAATAAAACTGGTACGGTCTCTGGTGGCAAAAATAGACTGTGTGCTTTAGATGCTAGAGAATCTTACACTTTACAGATAAAGTATTTACAAACCATAAAAGAACAAAGCCAGAGGAGCTACACCCCAGAGTGCACCTGAAATCATCACAGCGCTCCCCTTGTCTCTCTGAAGGCACTCAAAAGCACAAATACAAATCAACACAAGTTTGATCTTTACGCCACATCCCTTTCAAGCTCCTTTTGAAAAGATGTTGAATAATTTAATGCTTGCGATTAAAATCAGGACATGTCTAGTTACAGTAAAAAGAAAAACTAAGAAATGAAATGCTCTTCACAAGCAAGCAACACTTTTGATCACACAACTATATGGATTGGATGATGAGCTCAAAGTGTTTCTTGGTGCCAGTTAGAGATTTGGATGCATTATATATACAGGAAGTGGGTGGGTTGAGTGTTTTAGATTATGGGGAACATTAATATTTACATTTATAGAAGGAACCAAATTAATAGTTAAAGTGGCATGAATGTTAAATGAAGAAAAATGGTAACAGCACAGGGATTGCTTGGGAAGCCACTGCCATATTATGTCCACAGTCATAATAATGACATATGCACTGGAAGAACATCTCATTGATAATAAAAGAGGTTGAACTCAAACACAGGGTTTTCATTTACCTTGCAAATTACATAACTGTCACACGACTAGTCAGATGTAATGGAGTCTTTTGGCTGGACCTTTGAATGCAAACTTGGTGAAATCCATTATAGATTTAATCTGCTGATCCTTCTGCTCGTCACTCTATGACAACAGCTCTTGGCTCTATATGTGACGGGAATGCCAATCGAAGTCTCTAGAGTAAATGAAGCTCCTGTTTCATGAAACCAGTGGAATCATGTTGATGCCTCATGTTCATTTTCAGACTGACGTCAATCCACACATCCGATTCACTTCATAATGTGCTATATTAGGCATGTTGAAATTGCATAAAAGCTGAAATAGCATTATTTTGTGGCATTCATTCTAACTCCAGGCTCTCAAAGAAAATAAAATGCTGCTTTTGTATGACTCATATAATAGAAGAGTATTGGAGATTAGCCAAAGGATTTCACACTTATTATTCATTGGTATTTTCACCCGCAGTTTATCCTCAGAGGGTTTTACAATTCAATATTGTCCACTATTTATCAATGGCATGTTAGCGATACATGCTGGAGTAAACAGGAAAAGAATAAATGGTCCACAGGTGCAGGCAGTTATAAATCACCCATGTACAAATTACTTCTCGCTCTTCCTTTATCTGCAAGTAGCTTCAAATCAAGACAAATCATCCTGGCAAAAAATAATTGCACTTATCAGAATCACAGAGATTCGTTTTCATTTAAATGCAATTAATCATCTCTTAGGAATCTGCCTGATGTATCATCACTTTTGTACAAAGGAATTCAGATTTCATTATCATAACGCCTTATTACTTGTGAACAAAAGACTGCCACTTCCAGAATGCCATTCTCGAAATTTTACTGCTGTGATTACGGTTAAAATATTAAAAGAATATAATGTTGCCCTCTGAAATGTAATGTACAGCTGATTATAAATTACAGAAGTTAATATTGTAAGACAGCAAGATTTATTTGCTGTTTGGTGTTATTCTAGTTGCTGAACTAGGAAGGTTTGCGGTTGAAAAGCAAGGACTGTATTTCAGTGATATTTTTCATGTGTCTCCTTGAAAGTTATTTCTTTATGTAGTCAAATGAAGAAAGAGACAGCTACTGTATATCTTTAAAGTAGCTGCTGGGATTATGTCTGTCTGCTCCTCTTTCAAAAATCTCATGAAGATCTGCTGAACTTTGCTCTGGCAGCTCTTTTCAAATTTAGGGACACCGTCATGGAAATATGAATTAAGATATCCAACTTGATGTTTGTAGTCTGATTAGATAATCGAGATACTGTTAATCCATGACCACCCAACACAATATTACAACAGAAATCCATGTTGAATCAGTTAAATCAAAAGTAGCCCCTGACAATATCAAGCTGAGAATGTTTAATGAATATGAGAGCAGAGCAACAGAGCATATTGTGCATGCATCCACCACAGATGTTCTAGCATCTCCACAGAGGAAAAACACGTGCAATTACACATATTCCTTATCAATAAATCACAATTGTGAATTTTTGCATAAATAAATCCATATAATTGTCGTGTGTGTAAGAGTAAGAGAGGTAAACGAGATGTAGAATGCACAATACTGGTTTATGCATATTCTCTGCATACAGTACAGTAAATGATGAATTATTTAACAGGTTTAACACTTTTAAAAATCAGCATTGTGTTTTATTCATGCAAATATTGGTTTCCTGGTAGTGGCAACTGTCCCCACCCATAACTAAAAACTTCCTAATTCATAAAATCCCCTTGCAAACCAGTACAAATATACACGCATGCAAATCATCTCTAGTCGATTAGACACGTAACGTTTTCTGTGTTATAAACATGTGCTTTTTTTGTATTTGTATTATACGCAACGTTTAAAGACTGCCATTCCCAACAGAATTACAAGTTTTCAGTTAACTTCTTTAGGTTAATTAACACTATGAACGAGGCTGATCTATTCTGAATCAGGGTTTATTCTGGCAGAGGCGTAAACGCACGCGCATATTTCTTTTCTTTTTTTCCTGCTGCCACGCCGGACGCGTTTTTTTCTCCCCCTACCTGCATGAAACTGTGATCTCCACTTTGGTTGCGGGGATGTTCCCCGTCAGCGGGTCGAACTCGTAGACCGAAGCCATGTCCTCGAGTTTGTCCATGATGTCTCCCTCCATGAGCGCGCGCGGCTCGGGGCAGTTCCACGGAGCCCCGCGGAGGCTTTCACGGTCCCGCTCGGACCAACCCGGAGTTAACAAGGCCAGGGTATTAATGAAAAGACCCCCTACAACTCAAGAAACTTGAAAGGGGATAAAGTCGGGGGAAAGTCTCTGATAACTGTGCCGTAGAGTCGGGTGGTCAGCTGCGGTTCATCACCAGAGAGAGAAAGCGCTCTGCACATCAAGTGCTCTACATGTGCGCTCGTTAAGAGCATCCAGTGCTCTCCAGCCCTACCCTACTATCTCCAACACGCCCATGCGTACTACTGCGCTCCCCACCACACTCAACATACGCGATTCCTTATAGCGCTGCGTGGGGGCTGAGTTACAACTGAATAAAAGCCGAATCTAAATCCCGTTGTGCCAAAATACACCATTCTAATCTATATATTTATGCAATAACATTTAAAAAAAATAGCATTTATTTATTGTTTTTCAGCACTGATGGTACATTTTTTGACTTATTGAATACTATTTTTTATATTTTATAAAATATCAGCATTAAATCTTTAATTATAAAGAAAATAAATGAAATAAATTATGTCGTGTAGTTGCCATAAGGTTGCTATAGCAACTTGTCACATTAACACAGCATTCAGCTGATGTTTAGTCACAGGAGTGTGTGTGTGTGTCTGTCAATCTGCTCATCCAATCAGAATTTAGAGTGGGATCTAGCCAGAATTTTTTTCAAACTCAAAAATATTGCTCCCATGATGTTCGCCTCTGTCTCATCTACATTATTCCAAATTTACATTACATTAACCATCTGATGCAAACCCTCCACTAATGAGACTGATTCTGTGCTAAAGCTGATGAAAGTGGTGAAGTAAATCTGTAATATTCACCCCTTTTCTCTGTTGCACAGGACAGATGTGTAATTCTCCCAAACTGAATCCATAAGTTTGCAAGAGAATATACTGAAATACTGAAATTCTTTTACCTTTTTCCATATTGTATGCATCAGGGTGTTAAGAAATATGTAGCACTATCCATTGTATTAGTAATCAAAAACATCAAGTCACTTGTAAAACAAAGATCCATTGTGAATTCACATTATTTTAGTGTAAAAATGCAAAGCTCTGACTTGAATTGGAGGAATGTGTGTAAATTCAGCACCACTGATGTGTGGACAGCTCCCCAGTGCTGAAGTGAACAAGTTCAGTTCAGTATGTTTCCCAAAGAGCAAACTTTTTGTATCACAGTTCAACCACAAAAAATAGTCAGCTATGATTTGCAAACATATTTACTGTTGCCTAAAATCCCAATGTTCAGTGTTTGTTTAAAAATATTATGCCAAAAAAAATGATGTAGCTAATCTCTTTCTTTTTAATGAGAAATGTAAAAAAAAAAAAAAAAACATGCAATTAACGTGCCCTTCCTTCCATCTTTTATTTTGACAGGAAGGTAGTGCACATTGTTGTTAGTAGTCCAACTGCAGCAGCACTTTTCTGAGCCAAATTACCATTTCCAAGAAACGCCAGCACACAGAACAAGTGTACTAATGTAGTAAAAGCACACAAAGTATTGCTGTTTGTTGCTCTGAGTAGCGGCTGAATCATTTTTTTTCTCCCCCAGGATGCAAGTCTATTAAAAGCAATGGTTTTTATCCCTTTTCTTGGACGACTTAAGTAGAGTGGTCTTAAGCTCCCGGGTGAGAGGCAGGTGCCACTTTGGAGATCAGTGGGCACGGAAACAGCCTCACACTGGCACCACGACCACCCTCGTCTCCCCTTCCCCTCTGGAGTGAGTCATGATTGTAAAGGCCACGTTAAAGCAAGCGGGCATCCAGATGGGCATGTGGGTGGACGTGAGGATGCACAGATGTGCTCCTGATTTTGAGGTTTAATTGTGGTGCCTTCAGCACCACAGCAACGAGAAGAAGAAGTGGTGCCCCTATTCAACTTTTACCCTGTAGCACATACTAATTACCACCAAGTGCCAACAAAACCACTTTAAACGATGTGAAGTCAATGCCAGGGTGAGGAAGAGATGCAAACTGGATCTCTGCACTGGTTACCAGGACCAGTAAATGCACCAGATGGGAAGGCAAAGCTGCCATGGAGAACAAAGACAGGAAAAAAGAATGTTTTCCATATTGTCAGCCAAACTGCACCATTCACTGTGATTTGGGGCTTTAATTACTGTGTTTCTCTCACATTGCGTCAACGGGGCCAGAAATAGGCCTATTTGGGTGCAATTAAGTGGAGGGAATTAAAGGGGTAAGGTCCAAATGAAAACCCTTGCTAGATCTTGATAAGATGATTAATACGGGTGCAAAAAGGTCCGGGGGTCAAATACAGACAGGCTTATAGTTGCTATCCTGCTCGGCGTCTAAGCCAGAATTTGTGACATCACTTCTATTGTGGTGCCATCTTTTAAATAGTGGTCTAAGATAACAATCTAACAGCTCACAGGTGCTCAAAAGGCTGTCAGCTGCTGGCAAAGGCTCATGAATTAATTACATCTCCACCACCAACAGCAATTTTTGCATCTTTTGTCCCTCCCACCAGTGTGTTTTCCAGTCCCTGGCAAAGAATAGAGGTGGTTGAGGACTCTTTCAAAGCAGCCCGTTCCTGCGGCCTAATCTCTGCCAAGCACAGTGCACTAGACTAATCCAAGCATGTGCTGGAAGCTGGGGACTCTCTGTTGTCTCCTTTCATGTGTTTGATGCTAATACTAGCAGCCCTGCAGGCAGCTGTTGGCTCCCTCTCAAACTCCATTAGAGAGTAAAGGTCACTCTCTGGGGGCTTCCTGATGTTGGGAGAGGAACTTGCACTTCGGTCTTTGATAACATGCCTGCATATGTTATCTCGGCAAGAAGGTAATGTCTTACCTCAGTTGCTGGATGAAAGGTTGAAGGAAGGGCCGTCGTTATATCGTGTCCCCCACCGGCTGCGGCTGCATTCATACGTGAGACAGCTCTCGAGAGTTGGCACCATGGTAGACCTAGCTTTCTACCCAGCATTGGCGCTTATCTATTTCTTCGGCGTGTTTCAGGCAAACAAAGATGGCCGTGTGGATTTGCCTGACAGTGCTTCGGTCAATGTCTTCTGCCTGTTTGTGCTGATTCAGCCTCTGTGTTTCATTATAGGTGGATACAAGGGGATGGCCACGTATTTGATTTCTGCAAACGTATCCTACAACGCCCTGCCCTGGAAAAAGCCATCAGCCGGTCAGCAGGAGGATACGGAGAAAAAGAAGAAGAAAAAGGCGGCAAAGGCTAATTAAGACACTCTTAATTAAGACTTCAAACAACAGCTTTGCGTAGGTGGGAACAAAGTGCAACTGCAAAGCCATCTGCTAGATATCAAGCCTTTTCCAAGATCGCTGTACTTTTTATGAAAAGAATAATGATTAATTTACTACAAAGAAAATGCTTTGCATTCCATGCATGCACACCTGGATAGTCATTGTTTTTTGTTTAGTTTTTTCTTTCGTCAGCTGTATATTTCAAACTTTGATCTAAAGACATTGGAAAAGCAGAATATCTGCTTTACCTAAGGAGGAACAGGAAGAGGTTATAGAGATGTGAGTGCTGGTCTGAGTTTGTGTCCTGTTGATTGACAGCTCTGGATCAATGGACTGGCTGCCTCTTTAAATGCCACTTTCACAATGTAGTCACACGCCAGCCTGAAAAGACTCTCTCCAAACACCATTTAAAGAGGTTGTCATTTGGAACATACTGACGACATCGATTTCTGGGCAAACTGTTTGCCAAACCAGACTTGAACTTGACATATAGATTTCATGTTCGATCGTGATCAAAGATTAGAAACACAAAGACGATTCACTTCTATACTTATGAATTGGAAAAACTGCAACAGGCAATATGGCGGGATAGTCCCACCTAATTTTAAATGAAAGAGCCAATTGTTGATTGGTAAAGTCATTGCATCACTGCATTGGACGTTAGAAGCTCCAGTTCCCATAGAAACCAGAGTCTAAAGCAGCCGATATGCATGTGCATTCACAATAATATTGGAACTATGCATGCGCATTGGCTGGTCTAGTCTTAAAAAATAAGCTATTGAAACACTAATCGAGCACAAGAAATAACATTCATGGGGCTATTTGTTTCAGATTTTGTTGCCGATTTGAAATATTTAATTTAATTGCAAGTTCAGCAAATAGTTTTTTAGATTTCAGGATAACACCCATTCATTTACAGTAGATAGGACTTGGTCTTGTTCGAGCTGCCTGGAGGTGTTGCAAATATGGCATCCGAGTGAAAGGGACTTCGTTGTGATTAGCTTGCTCCCTGTATCATTCATGCTTTGGTGCACAGCAGTTAAAATCAGTGTGTTGTTGTCCTCTATGACTCACTAAATGTGCCAGAACGAACAAAATTAGCCAGTCAGATTTGGATTGTTTGCTAAAATAAAATGATTTTACATATACAATAGTTTATAAATATGTATTAAATAAGGTTTTACATAATAAAAATGTAATCTTTCACATGCATATATTTTGTTTGTGCTATCCTCGATTATGTTGATGGTTTAAAGGCACAATATGTAATTTTTTTTATTAAACTATCCACTTATTATATATGTTATTTATTTTGCTGACTTGTGTACTTACATTAGCCCAAACATTTTTAAGAGTGTTTAAATAGCAATTTTAAATAGTGACTCGTTCCTGGTCATTGCAACGCCCTCCAGTGACATCAAACACCCTCGATTTCAGGTTTTGTATTGTAGAAAACATGAAAACACCAAAGACATTTTAATATGTTATGGATTTCATAAGACAGGTGATGTGTAACATTATAACAGAACTTTCAACTGTATGTAGTTTGATAAAACAGTGCTTCTTTACCCCACATATGCACGACCGGAATGAGCGGAAGCGGTTGACTGTGGAATAATCTGCTGCTTTCAAGCCGTGTTTCACACTCATTCAATGGGCTCCAGATTGTATCGACAACAACTTCCATGATTCCCATGAAAGTATAACAGTATAGTGTGTGTGTGTGTGTGTGTGTGTGTGTGTATGTGTGTGCTCTTGTTTTTGTGACATATCAGGACACAATTCTGTATAATGACATGGGTATGACACAGGTATTACAAGGAGAGGGTAACTTAGGAGGACATAAGCATGATTCATAAGCTCAGGAGCTAGTTTGTCATATCTTTGTAATAAATCCAGACAAATTTGTATTACAAACTACCCAACCAAAGAATAACAGTATAAAGCCCAATTCCATTCTTTCACTGTTTGTCTGTTCACTCACACTTTTACTTCATTTTTTACTCCCAGCCTGCAGCTTTGTTTTCAGTAGAGAAGTCTCTTCCAAAGGGTGTAAAAGCGGGGTCATCAGCACACATACAGCCTAGTGCAGAGCAGAGACAACGGTCCCCCTGCGGTGAGCTCAATGAGCCCTGGGCTCTCTGTACCCAGCGATCACAGCACAGCATCGGCACCCACCGCCTCCGACACAATCTCTCATCACCACCCCTCGACAGACTTCACAGGAAGCAGCGGTGGTCCCGAGAGCACGGGGAGTGAAGACCTCCTCAGCACCGTAGCTCGAGGGGTTCAGAACCGCGGCCAAGGGGTGAGACTGCCAAAAAATGGCAGATGTGCCTCAGCAAGATACACCGAGATGAATGAAAGGCTTGTGCTAATGTCTGCCTGCATGTGTCACGTCTCATCTAGAGCATATTAAGCATTTCCTGGCAAGTCTAATAGTTTGTAATCATGCTTTTTAAGAATAGTAACGGCTTAATAGACTAGTTTCAATCTTTTTTATCTACTCATATGTCAATCCAAACTCATAGGAATTGATTTTATTCATAGATCTTAGAATGATTGTGGAATTAACTCTTTTCCACATAATGAACCTGTCAAGCTCTACTAAGGACTACTTTTAGGATACTTTACTAGTGCTTTTTGGAAATGTTATTTAAAGGCTGAATGTATTGAAGGTATTCAACCAATTTATAATTGCATTAAATGTAGTGTCTCATTTGTCCACAGTTTCCATTATTGTATACATCCACCGCATTACCTAAATAGCAATTTTGTTAACGATTCTGTATTTACTGAGTAAAGTACAGTACATAGAATTTGCATCCAACAGTTATTTATATACTTATATATTCATAATTTTAATGGCAAGAGAAAGCATTGTGGGGAGAAAATTATCATATTTAACAGTCACTACAGCCAGAAATATGACTTGAGATGCCTTTCATGTCAAATTTCTGCTAGTAAGAAAGTAACATTTCTGTAAAAGCACACTAAAATTGTGCAAAATGAATTCTTAAGGACAGTTTCACGTTGCTTTTGATATCACTTTGGAGTTCAATAACCCTGTTCACTTTAATCACTGTATATGAGTGACCTGTACATTCTTCAACATTTCTCCATCTGTGTTGAAAGCAAGTGGAAAAGTGGAAAGCAAGTCATATGGGTCAAGACCTAGATTAAACTGAGAAAGGGAGATTGTGACGGAAGATGTTTGTGAACAGTCTAAAAGAGCATGTGCAGTTTTAGGGCCGTATCGCCTCAATCACATGTTGATGCCACTCGTCCATCATCATCCTACAGTCCTCCCGAGGAAAGGAAGACAAGCGCAGCCTCACCAGTTAATGATGACGATTTACAAGTGAAATGAAGATGTATGACTGCTGTTTAAATTGCATTGGGTTTCCGGAAAGCTTCATCTCCCCGTGCGCTCTGTAACAACATCAGGGGCTGTTCAGCTGTGTCAGTATTCAAACGCAGTCAACATGAAGTTGTTACAAATATGTTTTTGTCGCCGCTTTGTTTTGCAAGTCCAAACTTTGACATTTTCAGAGACATCCACTGGGAAACAGAAACCTCGATCAATCCCTACTAGAAATGTCACATCCGAGTCTTTTGTCACCATTAGCCAGGAAAATATCACAGTTTCCGTGATGAGTAAGGTTTTTCCCCTTAAGGTTTGTACATGACCTGAATGGCAGACAGTATTTGTATCACCTGTGACATGAATATAACAAAAAACCATCAAGAACATGTCCACATCATATCATATGATTGTAAATATTTACATTTTAGATTTTACACTTTTATACACACACACGTGTATGTGGGTAAAATATATTATTACTTCATTATATATATATATATATATATATATATATATATATATATTTGTATATGCAGACAGACAAAAATAGTACTTCGATCTATTTAGCAATGAAGCATTAAATTGATCATAAGTGACAGCAATGACATTTGACATTTTATCAAATTAATGCCGTTCTTCTGAACTTTTTATTAAATCAAAGCATGATCGTTTTTACCATTTGCAATAAAAAATATGTATATATGTATATATATATATATATATATATATATATATATATATATATATATATATATATATATATATATATGCATGTATGTATGACCTGAATGGCAGACAGTATTTGTATCACCTGTGACATGAATATAACAAAAAACCATCATGAACATGTCCACATCATATCATATGACTGTAAATATTTACATTTTAGATTGTGTATGTATGTATATGTATATGTATACACATACATATATATATATATATAGCAGTAGGTTTATACTATATAATATAGAGCATTAGTATGCACACCTAATTTTAAATGGTTGGCAGTTGAAAAAATTCTATAAAATGCATATATTATAGAAATATAGAGACAAATATAAATACATGCAATAATTGCAAACATTAAGTTTAGGATGCATTTGGATTTTTTATTTTTACTTTTTTTTTTTACTTAATATTTTGTGGTGAAATGTGAGCTGATAGGTTCATGATATTCACGCTGCAGTAGCACGCTGTGTGTGATGACAGCAAGCCGGTGATTCTATACGGACAGATCATATCTTCAGGGTCATCAAAGACAGGAAACAGGAAGGAACTCAACCGTAATTCTATCTGAGAGATAAACACCAAGTAAACATCACAAGAACACGGAGAATGAACTCCTGCCATGGGTGAAAATGAAATGAAAACAAACCAAAGATTTTTTTAATTAATTTTTTTTATTTCTCTGATGGAATACTTGAACAGTCATTAAATAAAACCTGTACAGTATTTACAGTCAAATATTTAACATCAAGTTTGGTTGCATGCAAATGCTGTACAATAGTTTACATTTCTCGGGAGGAATAAATGTGATAAAAGGCACCTGTAACCTTTATTTGTGTGTGTGTGTATATGCCCCGCTGCATTTCACCTGCTCATGGAGATCAAAAAACTGTCAGCTCAACTCAGTGTTACAGCAGGACGGCTCTAAAATGACTGATTGTTCTGTCAAGCCTTTAATTCCAGCCTCTTTTTCTCTATTACTTAAATGTCTTTTCTAATCTGCGTATTAATTGCCTACCTGGGTTGCCAGGTAACTAGAAAGCACCCCATTCAAACACATTTGCTTGTTTTCCCAAAAAAAAAGGGGATTTAGCAGCAGTGTTTTGCGATGTCATGATGTTCCACACGCTGAAAGCGGAGTAAGGCGGAAGGCGTATTGCAGAGTGGCCCTGCGCTTCAGGCCGGGAGAGACAGAGAGGGGCGCAAGGCAGCTGGGGCAACAGTGGCAACCTGCTAACCTTTGGCATCACAGGGGGGGCAAAGCCACAAGTTAGCACTACGCTGATCAGTAAACAGGTGTCAGCATCTCCCCTGTAGAGAAAAGAGATTCTATACAGATGCAGAAGCTTATACAGCATGTCAATGCCATGCATCACTGGCCTAGAATCTGAAATATAAGTACTATAAAGCTACAACACTAAACGTACCACTGGTAAACTACTGCTGTGAAGCTGAATGCATAAGAAAGATTAACCCCAAAAGCTTCAGATACTGTACATTGAAATTTAAGCCCGCTATATAGCGACTTAAAGCTGAGCACCAGGAATTGCAGGCCACTGACTGGCATGGCTGTAAAAAGCGTCGGTTTAAGGTTGCATCTGTCAATCTCAGAAGCAGTCTAGTCAACCAATGTGCTTTCAGACACAATGTAGAAATAACCGAGACGCTAAAATTATCAGTGTTATTATGGAACTGAATTTGCAAACCAATTTCACAGTCTTTAAGTCCTAGCAATACCAAGCACGAGCTCTCTTCTCAATAATATTACAATTGTAAAAAAAAATGCTATCGAAAACAATGCTATTTCATTTCTAAAATGAAATGAGCTATAGGACACACAGTCCATCGTAATCTCATTAATGAGGGGCACTTATTAAAAAAGGTTGACCCCGTATATGTATGCATTATTAAAAGAGCATACTGTTAAAACAAATGAGCTCTTAACCTCATTCATTGAAACAAACAAAGAATTGTAGAAATTGTACCGAAAATAATTTGTCAATAGTTGCATTATGCAACTGCACTGCAACTCATTTTTCGAATGAGGAATGTTGTTTGTTTCGTTCCAGCATAAACTTACAATTTTGCAAAGTGATCCAAGGGGGTTTATGTTAGATGACAGAAATGTGCAAGTGATTATTTAAATCAAACTTTGGCAACACGTTTGACGCTGTATATTTTGAGCTCCCTCTAAGAACAAAACACACAAACGCACATGAAAAAGAGCAAGATGGTATAAAAGCAGCATTTTTCACAGTTTTGAAAACAAATGTTCTTTGAAGCAGATGCTCTGATCATTATTTAATAAATTTGGCCTTATTTTAAAAAGACTTCACAGAAAAGATCCAAGACCCATTTCTTTTATGAGTTCACTACTGTTTCAAAGGGGAAAAAATGGATTTGGTTATAAAAAAAAAAATTGTTAATACATTCTAGAAACATGAACCCAAATAAAATCTTAAATGATTCTCTGTCTATGGACAAATCTAAAGGTGTATGCACTGCGAACCACTGGTAGGAATATATTAACCTAAAGATTAAGGAATCCCCTACTGCTTTCTTCCTTATGAATATTTATGTATGTATATGAGCTTTACATTATGCAAAAGATTCCAGCATAGAGACTCATCCTTAGAAATATATAACCACTGTATAGAAGCTTTGTGACTGACAGCAGCTTCGCCACATCTCGTCGTATTCAATCAAAAAAGGGTAACTTATAAATTTGGTAAAAATCTCTTTTGGTAGCTTGGGAATCCCGCTGCACTCTTGCAGCACTTGATGTGGGATTATCCATGCTGTGGGTCGTTCATCAGATAAACCACATCTCTGTCGTCTGGAAATAAGAGCTTCCTCCTTACAGTAGCTCATGTATGCAGCTGGTGCATTGCCAAGGGCCGCAAAAAAATATTTAAGAGTGATAGATATGTTTCATTAAAAAAGACTGTAAATCTAGGAAAGCCTGAGAAGGGAGTGGCGTGTGGCAGAGCAAGATTAATGGTGTAAAAACAAACAGAGTTGCATTTTCTCTAGCAAGACAAGCTCGCGATGCCCACGCTCCCACATCAGGCACACCGCATCCTCCAAATCAGAGGAGGCTGCTTCCTATTTCATTTAATAGGGAGTGAAACTGAAAAACACGACGCCTAATTCGACCTACTTTAACACTGCTGTCTTCAACATGCTTGATGCTTGATCAAAAGTGTGATAGTGGAGAAACATCAGAGGCTGATGTTCATTTAGCATCTTATCATGGGGTCTTAAAGGGGTAGATCATCCGAAAAAGAACATTATGTAATAATTTACTAAACTTCATGTTGTCCCAAACCTTTATGAATTTCTTTCTTCACTGGAACACAAAAGGAGAAATTTTGCAGATTGATCCAATTGCTCTTTTCCATATTGATCATGTATGAGCAAAAGCAAGCTCCAAAAAGTGCGAAGAATAAGAAAATAAATACTTGTGCACTATATTCTGATTTTTTGTTTTAAGTCAAATGATAGATTTGTTTGAGAAATGACATGCTATGGATATACACAGATAAGAATGAGGTGAAACAGATGATTTATAATAATAATTGATTGGGATTTATGATAATGATTGGTTGTGATTTTTATATACTGTTTTTATGGTGCTCTTCCTCCATGTACCTTGATTTTATGAAAAAGAGCAGCTACAACAATCTACTAACCGTCTTATTTTGTTGAAGAAAAAGGTGTAGAGTAAAGAACAATTTTCATTCTTCGGTGAACTGTTCCTTTAAAAAAAAAAAAAAAAAAAAAAGATAATAGATAACTTGGACCAGGCATGCCGTGCAAATTCTTTAAAACTTCTATTTTAAAGTGTTATATGGTAGCCTTATAGAAAAAATAAATAATGGGCAAAACAAAGTGACCAAAATTTCATCCAACATTCCAGTAGATTGTCTGAAATTGTTTTTGTCGTACCAGGACTACGTCCAACAACATGAAAATGAATCTTTTATACTCTACCCATCAGATGCTTGAGTCTGAGGTAACATATAGTTCTGCCTAAAACTGTCTGATAATATCACCAAACTCAATCCCTCTGATGAGACTCTCAAAATGCCCACTCAGCAGACTCTGAATACTGCTTTATGCTTCGGAGACCTCTATCCACACATCCAGAAGACAAACCAGAATCAGTGAAGGTTTAACTCACAAAATCTAATTTTAAACCTGAGGTAGAAAACTAAATTCACAGCAGGATGGAGCGAATGAATTTAAAAGCAAAGGAAGCAGTGTTTGTTTGTGGTTTAGGGGGGTTTAAGGAAGCCATTAGTTATTAGAAATGTTCAGAGAAACCCTCTGAAGAGCAAGGCATTGAAAAATGTGGTGGTCCATACTATTGCACAATGTTTCAAGGGAACTTGGGACTGGGATTGATGACGACTCTCTATCTGCTCATATCAGTAAACACAAAAGGTGCCAATCTTCAGGATACTGAGAAAATGGATTCAGTTTCTGATACGACATCAAAGCTAAAGTCATATGGCTCTTTAGTAATTACAAAAAAGTGACTCTGAAGTGATGCCATCTTGATGTGATAAATATTCAGAAGTAAAAGCAGCACCTACAGATGAAGTTGTCTCAATGTTTCCGTTTAGACAGGAAGTGCAGAAGGACCCTTCAATGCACAGATAATACAGTTTCGTCGTCATCAAAATGGCACATCCAGACGAAAGAAACCTGCAGTAGCCTCTCTCAGACTCTCATGATCATTGGATCATATTCCTCGGATGTGACTCCGGTTCAAAGGGTTGTGTCTCGTCTCCTTAAGGCAGGTCCAAGAAACCCACCTTCTGGAGTGAGACAGCTTACCCATGGACTTTCGCCAAGGTCGATTTCAGACACCTAAAGCTATGGTGTCCAATTAAGCCGACAGCCCAAAAAGGCTCCATTGACGGCAATCGTTCCAAACGGAGGTTCGTCACCTTTTCTTCCCCATCTTCGGATTCCAGATCTTTACTCTCATGTCACTGTGGGATGGGAGAAACAAAAACAAAAAGAGACATAAAATGAGAGGTGGAGGAGATGCACAAGGCCGATAATCAGAAAGACAGACACACTCGGTTGTCTGAATCTTCAGACACCGTCACAGTAGCTCCTCACATTGAAGACATGGCACAGACATCAAAACCAGGAGTTCACAAAGCGAACCGCCACAGTCCCCGCTCCTCTCACCAATTAGGCGCATGCACCTTTTTATCGCAATAAAAATCAAAACCCCACTGTGTGAACCAGCTCACAAGAAGCATATGCTTAAATCTCAACTAACACACTCCATCTCTGAAAAAAATTGAATTTTCAAGGAAGTAATGTTTCCTAACCACATGTTTTTCTCTTCTTCAAGCATTAATCATATACAATTTAATGTGGTTTGCTCAAGAGGAAAATTGCTAATGGGATATGAAAAATGTTTCACAAAAGTTTTGGCCCAAATTTCTAGGTTTTGCTAAAAGCACTCATTGGAAAAGCACTTGGATCCTGGTAAAACAGCACCAAGTCTCGGAGGGCACTGAGGTAGGATGTATCTTGTGGTTCCTAGACCTTAACTAGAACCAATTAAACAGATTTACGCCACTGGTGCTTGAATGCAATTAAGGGTGCAATAGGTTTTTATTGCTCTCTAAAAGATGAGCCACTTGAGGGCATCGAAATGGGGAAGAAAAACTATGCATTGAGTCTAATTAGTACTATTTTCTTTTACTGGCCTGAAGTGAAAAAACTTGGGGAAAGTTATGTGGGATCAAACACCTGAAAAGAAGTTGGCCTATGAAACGAAACTGGTGTAAAGTATGAGAGAGCTGGAAGATGAACATAGGATGATAGACAACTGAATGTGTGAGAAATAACTGACAGCAACAAAATGACACAGTTGAGCTGTGTAGTTCCTTCTCAGACATTCTGCAGCTCACGTCCCCTCCAGCGCATTCGAAACGCCGGCGCTCGGCTTGTCTTTAACCTTCAGGAACTGTCACGCCTTTGCTCAAGTATCTGCACTGACTGCCAGTAGCTGCCAGAATCGATTTCTGTTTGACCGACAATATTGAAAATGGCCTGAACAGCCTTACATGCCCCTGCTCTCTTCATAGCACTGAGATGTCATTTAAGAGAATTAGAATTTCAATTTCAGTTAATCGGTTCCAAAAGTGATTATTTGTTGACTTTTACATAGATTATTTTTACTGCAAGATCAACAAGATCTCATGAATTATTATATTGGAATAAACTAGAAACTCTTATCCACTCACCAAATCCACACACTCTTCTCATCTATTTTAAATGTACATTTATACCAAATTTTAACATTTTCGCTTGAAATGCATGCACACTTTCTGACTACCGACGTACAGTTGACACTTGACGTTCAAAAGACACTTTCAAAAGATTCAAAAGTCACCTTGCAAATTTTCTGCCAACTGTTTTTCCTCAGAAACTACAGCAGCCTGGACTCACTTAAACCTGCGTAAGTTTCGAAGCAGCCAGCCAATCAGATCAAAGCTTGAAGCTCTGGAAGATTCTTGCCACTTTTAAGAGCAATATCTATCAGATAATCTGAAACAGCTGAAACAGCCACTTTTATGTGCTAAGTATGCTATGTTGTCACTTGTTAAGAGAGTTTCAGCTAAGCACTTGTCAGAAAGGAGAAGGGTAAAATATCCTCAAACAGAGAGAAGAAGATTAGAGAGAGAAAGGACAGTACCAGAGGGAACCAGGCAGGAGGTGGTTAGTGGAGGCTCAGGGGAGGCTGGTGGCCCGGCCCTTGATGGCCAGGACCCGACGGGGCAGACAGGGCGTGAGCCCAGGGACATAACTCCACAACTTCACCCGACAGTCACTGTGGTTATGAAGGCCCACAAGCACGAAGGGAAGGGATGAGAGTGAGAGACAGAGAGAGTTGAAGGAACAGAGGCACATTAATGAAGAACAGTCAAACAATCCCCTGTCTGCACCATCTGTTCTACAAACAAGCACCCGCTAAAAATGTACAAAAGTAGGTCTTAAAAACATATTAGTCTGACTGAACATTTCTAAGTAGTCTACTGTCTGGAAAAAGACGTCACAAGAGAGTAAGAGCCTGAACCGAGTCGCAGAAATAGACAAGCAAGTCATAACAGACTCACTGAGCTGATGACCCATTTAGAACCTTTGGAGGACTAAGTAACTGGTTATATTATTATTTCAAAATTACCATAGTTAAACACTGTTCTTCAGTGGGACATGAAAGATGTTCTTTATCTTGTTTTCCCAATGCACCCGTGAAGTTTTCTTTTCCCCCAAATTTAGAGATGGGAAGTTCAAACTGCAAACAGGTTCGTTCAAACAAACGATTCATCTTTTCTATTACATCATAATTTACTTCCACTCATTATGTGACATTTAAATGCTTTAACATATTAAAATAAATGTCTGAGTTGACAAATCAAGCCATTCATTACCACAGATTAAAATTAATTGGTGTTTTAGTGCATTTTTATGTGTTTCAGTTTAGCTTTTTACTACCAGCATAATTGAGATAAATGTTCATGCCATATGGTATTTGTAGAATAGTAATCAATACACCAAAAAACACTTTTACTACAATAAAATAATGGATCATTTTCATAAGGGTTGTTGGGGTCCACATTTCCATCGTGGTCTGTGCTACTTGGAGTACGTTTCTGTATTTGGTTTTGTCATGAATATTTGCAGCGCGTTTCTGTATTTGGCTGTGTCATGAGTATTTGCAGCGCGTTTCCGTATTTGGCTGTGTCATGAGTATTTGCAGCGCGTTTCCGTATTTGGCTGTGTCATGAGTATTTGCAGCGCGTTTCCGTATTTGGCTGTGTCATGAGTATTTGCAGCGCGTTTCCGTATTTGGTTGTGTCATGAGTATTTGCAGCGCGTTTCCGTATTTGGCTGTGTCATGAGTATTTGCAGCGCGTTTCCGTATTTGGTTGTGTCATGAGTATTTGCAGCGCGTTTCCGTATTTGGCTGTGTCATGAGTATTTGCAGCGCGTTTCCGTATTTGGTTGTGTCATGAGTATTTGCAGCGCGTTTCCGTATTTGGTTGTGTCATGAGTATTTGCAGCGCGTTCCCGTATTTGGTTGTGTCATGAGTATTTGCAGCGCGTTTTCTGCATTTGGCTGTGTCATGAGTATTTGCAGCGCGTTTCTGTATTTGGCTGTGTCATGAGTATTTGCAGCGCGTTTCCGTATTTGGCTGTGTCATGAGTATTTGCAGCGCGTTTCTGTATTTGGCTGTGTCATGAGTATTTGCAGCGCGTTTTCTGTATTTGGCTGTGTCATCAGTATTTGCAGCGCGTTTCCGTATTTGGCTGTGTCATGAGTATTTGCAGCGCGTTTTCTGTATTTGGCTGTGTCATCAGTATTTGCAGCGCGTTTCCGTATTTGGCTGTGTCATGAGTATTTGCAGCGCGTTTCTGTATTTGGCTGTGTCATGAGTATTTGCAGCGCGTTTTCTGTATTTGGCTGTGTCATCAGTATTTGCAGCGCGTTTCCGTATTTGGCTGTGTCATGAGTATTTGCAGCGCGTTTCCGTATTTGGCTGTGTCATGAGTATTTGCAGCGCGTTTCCGTATTTGGCTGTGTCATGAGTATTTGCAGCGCGTTTCCGTATTTGGCTGTGTCATGAGTATTTGCAGCGCGTTTCCGTATTTGGCTGTGTCATGAGTATTTGCAGCGCGTTTCCGTATTTGGCTGTGTCATGAGTATTTGCAGCGCGTTTCCGTATTTGGCTGTGTCATGAGTATTTGCAGCGCGTTTCCGTATTTGGTTGTGTCATGAGTATTTGCAGCGCGTTTCCGTATTTGGCTGTGTCATGAGTATTTGCAGCGCGTTTCCGTATTTGGTTGTGTCATGAGTATTTGCAGCGCGTTTCCGTATTTGGTTGTGTCATGAGTATTTGCAGCGCGTTCCTGTATTTGGTTGTGTCATGAGTATTTGCAGCGCGTTCCTGTATTTGGTTGTGTCATGAGTATTTGCAGCGCGTTTTCTGTATTTGGTTGTGTCATGAGTATTTGCAGCGCGTTTCTGTATTTGGCTGTGTCATGAGTATTTGCAGCGCGTTTCCGTATTTGGTTGTGTCATGAGTATTTGCAGCGCGTTTCCGTATTTGGTTGTGTCATGAGTATTTGCAGCGTGTTTCTGTCATGAGTATTTTTTTTTTTTTACTTAATTTGCTGGTGCTTTTTGTATTTGCATGTGTTGCAGTGTGTTGAGTTCTCTTGTAAATCCACAAATAAATGTACAACCAACAATCCAAGCATAGAACCAAGATCTTTCCTTAAATTTTACACTCAGATTTTTACATTTATATTTACCTCACATTATGGAAGAAAGGATGTGTCACTACTTCGATTTCATTGCAACTGTAAGCTATTAATTATTTTTATATATTGGCAATTGGCTCTGTTTACCAGATTGTAACAAACTGTCTAGTCTGATTTGCAAACCAGTTCATTAAAAAACAACAGAACCAAAATAATGATTTTTTTCCATGAATCGTGCATCACTAGTAAATAATAATTTTTCTGAACACTCTCTCTTGCCTGATGCACGTACCTGGAGGCAGTAAAGATCTGTTTGGAATTGGCGCAGATGGCATTGATAGGGCTGTCATGGCCCTTAATCTCTCCGATGGGTGTGAAGTTGTCCACGTTCCACACCTTGAGCATTCCCCCCCTACAGGCACTGAGGAGCATGGGCCGTCCGGGAACAAACGCCAGAGCACACACCCAATCCTTGTGTGCATTTGGGATTTGCTGAGAAAAAAAAACAAGTAACATTGCATTTTTAGCTCACCTCTGCTCTACAAACGACACCATTCTTGGTGTCAATAAGGTCTGCAGTACAAACAGTGCATGGAAGTTTTACTACACACCTTACTACAGACAAAATAGTAATAAGACGACAGCAAATGACTTGAACGAACAAGCCTGAATTTAAGTGAAAAAATAAATAAATACCGAAAACATAAAAGGACATTTATGAAGCTGTATATGTCACATTATAAATTTCACTTTATTACCACCATCTGTGGCCGATTTTGCCAAAGTGCCTGTGGACGAAAATTCTCATAAAAGAGAGCAACCAAAGCACTTTATCTTGGCAAATTTACCCAGTTGTGCAATCGGAGAGGGCACATAAAGTGTGTGTTTAGATAAACCCACTGCTTACACATTGGTAACTGCATTGGGATTTCAATGTCCTCCTATTGAGGGCGAGAGGTGGCGTGTGCTGTCAGTCACTTCAAATATAAAGATTTTACTATGTTTAATACATTAAGGCATCTACTGGTGCTGATAAATGAACCCATCCTACATCTATTGACTAGGGAACAATAGGTAAATGCTGGGTCATTAGCCTCTGAAACATCATTTGTCTGTGTATATATTATTTTTCAGTACTGGATATTGCATTTAATTTTGTCGCTGTCAGTCATGTAAGCAGTCTTAATTTTAATGCACTTTAAACTCTTTAAAGCACATACAGCTTATCATTCACAAAGTTCTTTCCAAGTTTTTCTTTTTCTAGATCCTTAAATTAATAATTCTATCAAAATATCTAACTGAAATCTACATCTTTCATTCAAATTAATAAAAAAAAAAGAAATGGTGGGGGGGGTTGCCACATGAGGCTCATTGCTTTGACAGTATGATGATTGAGGATAAGAATTAATATTATAACCATAAATAGTTAATACATTACAAGCAGTGTGTAAATTATGTTGTCACATTATAACCTCACACATTAACATAAGACCAAATATGCTTAAATGCAATAGTTATTTTTACCTGAATAAGTTCCTGCTGTCCCAGATCCCATTTCTTAATGCCATTGTCTCGGGATCCACTGAACAGTACATCACCATGTACAGCAAGGCACTCAATCCCATCGTAATGAGGGGGCTCGAAGTTATGAGCTGGTCCGATGTTACCCTGGGTTCCCTCCGCAACATCAAATATCTGCATTAAAGAGATCATGAATTGACAATGATTTTGGCATATAAGACATCATTGTACTATAAAAGCATGTGGCAAGTTTCAGAACTCTTACTTATTAGTGCAAAAAAGCCATTATTGAAACCAAGCTGACAAAATAACTTGTTTTCTGCTTCTACAGGTTTTTATTATGCAACAGAGATGAATGCATTGGCACGATACTGCTCTATGGTTGTTTTGATATGTAAGGACTTGTGGTTGGCTGTTCTGGCTCAAAATCAGTAAATCAGTGAAAGAAATTATATACAGAATGTGAACGAAGAGCCATCCCTTTATAATCACTGAAGCTGTTACTTTAGTTCAGCACAAGTTCTGCCAAACTTCTGCCAATCACCAAATCAGCATAATGAAAATCGAATTTACATCGTGTCAGCACTTATTGGTTAGGATGAGAGCATTCACCAGAGTATGCGAGTTAGCGCTGAACAAAACTAACTAAAATGTCCAGTGCTGCCAAAACATAGTGCTAAAAGGAACCTTTGATGGAGTAAATCTACTGTAAACATAGCACTGTAATCCAGACTTTACATACTTAGTAAAATTTAAATAGTTAAGGTCAAGTTTATTTATATAGCCCTTTATTTATACATCCTCGTACAATACAATTTAAAGACTAATAATATAATATTAAAAGAAACCAAAACAAGAGTAATACAATTAAGACCGGAAACATCATGCAATTTAAACAATATTCAAGACTAAAAAATAATAATATTAATTTTTATAGTTAATATCAAATTGCACACATGCCTGAGAAAAAAAGTAGGTTTTAAGAGAATGGGCGTATTCAAGCCGCGCGCTTCAGTTTGAATCTGAATAGCGCGTTCAGCGCGGGGCCGTGGTCACATTAGATATTGTGACGAGTCAGCTGCCTCCTCCCTGATTATCACCGGCACCCCGTCCTAAATCGCCGCCCTTCACCAGGCTCCCAACTGGAGTGGGTGTGTGAGAGGAGGGGCGCTGGACGAGTCAGGGCTGGCGGCGTGTGATGGGGCACACCTGAAGGAAGTGGAGCCTCATTACCGCCGCTGTTTAAAAGCCCAACGCGCCTCTCCTCAGGAGACCGGTCTCTTCCCCGTGCATGCACACTGGTGTCCTCGTGGGTTCAGGAAGGGTGCGTTGAGGGACTCCCGCACCACCAAGACGTGAGCTGCCGGACCCGCGATCCGGAAGGGAACCGCACCCGTATACACGGCCGACGGGCCAGGATGCCGGGCCGTCCATCCCCTACCAGCGCCGCGGCCGACGAGAGAGATGCGGCCGCTAGAGGAAGCCGCCGCCCCTCGCGCCCCGGACCAAGGAGGGGAGCGCGTGCGGCCGCCGGACTCCGCCCCTTACCTGGACCCTTCCTTGATGAACACTGCCCGACCCACACAAACCCCGCAGCACAACGAGGACACCAGATCCCCTGTTATTTTGGACACTTTCCCCCTTTTGGCCACTTTTATCCCCTTTGTTTTATGATTTCTGTTAATAAAAGCCTCTCCGAGGCCTGACGCCACGCCCACTGTGTCTGTCTTGTGCTCCTCCCGTGACACTGGTGGAGAATGCGGGCAGGCGGAGCCTAGACAGCGCAGTTGGGAAACGTCTGGTGACGTCACTCCCTCTCGCTTGCAAACGTTCGTGAGAACCCAGACTGGGACGGAGGAAAACTGGGGACAGCCTCCCAGCCACACAAGGGGTAAGTGACTTTTCCATTGTCATTTTACCCTGTGGTTGGTTGAGGCTGTCACTAAAACCCGGTTTCTCTGTCCCTGCTCTGGTGCGCTGCGAGAGGGAGGACCGCCCGGAGAGGAAGCCCCGCCCACTCCGACCGTTTGGAGCCTGGTTGAGGATGGTAGCACTCCCGTGTGGGCGGCGCCCTGATGACGGGGATGTCGCTTGGGAGGGGGAATGTGACGAGTCAGCTGCCTCCTCCCTGATTATCACCGGCACCCCGTCCTAAATCGCCGCCCTTCACCAGGCTCCCAACTGGAGTGGGTGTGTGAGAGGAGGGGCGCTGGACGAGTCAGGGCTGGCGGCGTGTGATGGGGCACACCTGAAGGAAGTGGAGCCTCATTACCGCCGCTGTTTAAAAGCCCAACGCGCCTCTCCTCAGGAGACCGGTCTCTTCCCCGTGCATGCACACTGGTGTCCTCGTGGGTTCAGGAAGGGTGCGTTGAGGGACTCCCGCACCACCAAGACGTGAGCTGCCGGACCCGCGATCCGGAAGGGAACCGCACCCGTATACACGGCCGACGGGCCAGGATGCCGGGCCGTCCATCCCCTACCAGCGCCGCGGCCGACGAGAGAGATGCGGCCGCTAGAGGAAGCCGCCGCCCCTCGCGCCCCGGACCAAGGAGGGGAGCGCGTGCGGCCGCCGGACTCCGCCCCTTACCTGGACCCTTCCTTGATGAACACTGCCCGACCCACACAAACCCCGCAGCACAACGAGGACACCAGATCCCCTGTTATTTTGGACACTTTCCCCCTTTTGGCCACTTTTATCCCCTTTGTTTTATGATTTCTGTTAATAAAAGCCTCTCCGAGGCCTGACGCCACGCCCACTGTGTCTGTCTTGTGCTCCTCCCGTGACAATATAATGAAGGGAGACGTGGAAAACGGACATTGCGTTGTTTTCATATGGATTACTTTATCACAGAATATCTGTTTACGGCAGCACTTAGTTTAGAAGTAGACATGTGAAGCTTTCTATAGATATCTCTCTCATGTCTCTTCGTTGAGTATTCACGGAGTTACAGTTCATTTTAATGATGTGTTTGTAAATGAATATCAGCACAGAAAAAGGCTGCAGACAGCACACCTTGTTTGTTATCTTTATTTTATAAGTTCACAAAGCTTTGTTGTTATTATGTCTGTATCCAAAAAAAGTAGACCCTTTACAGATTCGATTGATGTATTGCTCTTATCTGTACAACTAAAACTGAAAGTGTAATTTAAGTTATTTTCGGAGTTATCAGGAGAAAATGACTCATAACGCGTATACGTGTTAATCGACTACAAAGGGTTAAATGTAAAAAAAAGTAGGGGAAGACTAATAGACAAAGATCTATTCCAGAGCTTAGGACCAAGAACTGAGAATGTCCTGTCACCTTTGGATTTAAGTCGAGATTTTGGAACATTTAATATCATCTGAGTGCTCTCACTGGAGAATATGAGTGGAGAAAGTCTGAAATATACGAGGGGGCAAGATCATGAAGTGATTTAAATACAAATAATTAAACCTTAAAATCAACTCTGAATCGAACAGGTAGCCAATGACGTGATGATAACACAGGTGTAATATGTTCGCTTTTTTGTCCCTGTTAAAAAACGAGCCGCAGCATTCTGTACCAGTTGTAATCGCAAGAGCGAGGACTGATTTATTCCAGCATATAGAGCGTTACAGTAGTCCATCCTAGTTGAAATAAACGCACAGATAACTGTCTCCAAATCACTAAAGCTCAGAATATTTTTCAGCTTGCAAAGTCCCCTAAGAGTTGATTTGTTTATCAAATTTTAACTCAGGATCAAGGGTAACTCCCAGATTTTTTACTTTATCACGAATGCCATCTTGAAGGGGGCCTAGGGTAGAACTTATTTAAAAGGTGTGAAGGGCCAAACAACATAGCATCAGTCTTCTTCTGATTTAATTGAAGGAAATGATTTTCCATCAAAGCCTTAATGTCCTCTAAATAAGCTAGCAGAGAGGAAACTGAATACAGATTTTAATGGAAAATAGAGCTAAGTGTCATCGGCATAAATTTGATTTGAAACTTTATGGGACTCAAAAATGAGTCCCGAAAAAAAGAGGGAGTAAGTATGAGGAAAATAAGACTGGACCCAGAATTGAGCCCTGGGGCATCCCACAAGTGACGGAACTGAGCTCTATGAAAATTCTCCAATTTCCACCAAAAAATTCCTGTTTGCAAGATATGATGCAAACCAATCTAGTGCACCATCACGAATGCCAACTTCAAGGTCCAATCTCTTTAACAAGATACGATGATCCAGAGTATCAAAAGCCACACTTAAGTCCAATAATCGAGGAATAGTACAGTTACCAGAGTCTGCAGATAGTAAGAGTTTATTTACTGCCCTCAAAAGTGCAGATTCAGTTCTGTGTTCAGCTCTGAAGCCAGACAGAAAAGGATCCAGAATATTGTTAGAGATTAAATAGGGGGAAATTTGATTTAGTACACACTTTTCCAGACCTTTTCCAGTTAATCATTTCAACAGCTTCACATGGTTAATACTCATTTCATATGTGAAGATGTTGCAATTGTTCAAACTATAGTCTAAAACAAGGTAGAAAATGGCCATTTAACTGCTTTTGATGCAAATACTTTAAACACAACATAGTACTCCATTTCAAACCTATATCGACCTAGATGACTACACGAAGAAAAAAGCCCTATATGAAAAGGGAACTAAAATGGTTAAAACTCACCTTCACATAATGGTCTTTGGATCCAGTGATCACTTGATCCTTGCCTCCTCCAGAGTAACCCACTGTAAGACACATGACTGACCCAATGTGTCCGGTGAGCTTGCCAGTGGCCTGCATTCTGCACACAAAGAATATAACAGAATTCAGCCAATTCATTTGGTAAGTTTTTGAATTCATCAATAAATGCTAATGACTTAGGAATGAATTCTGCACCTGTTAAGGTCCCAAGTGCGGACAGTGTTGCCTGCAGCAGCATACAGCACAGATCCGGAGGGATTGAGGGCGATCTGGTTGATCTGGTACTCGCCTTGGGCTGTAGTGATGGTGCGAGTGGTTGTACCAGCACAGGCATCGCCTGAGACCACCTGACCTGATGACCTAAAGATGGAGGAGTAAATAAAATGTCATGCTAAACTAAAAACTAGGTGCATTCAGATGCAACAGCTAAATGCTAATTGAAACTTGAATTCTACTCACGTGAAGGTCCGGATGCACTTGGCAGAATCCCGAATGTCCCATACTTTGATATAGGAGGTGGAAACTGTGAAGACCAGGCCAGAGTAGCTGCAGTATTTGACAGACACAACGTTGTTAGGATGTCCTCTCAGCGTCACGATTTCCTGTCCAGTCACCAGGTTCCACATCTTGCAGGTTCGATCTGAATACCAGGCATTAAAAAAATGCTACACTATTCATAATGTTTATGATGCCAACCATGCTCATCCTTGAACCAAAAGTAAAAAAACTGAAGTATATTTTGCACTTTATTTTTATTAATTTGTTTAAAAAATGCAGTCCCTTCGATGTATTAAAAGTCCTTAAAGGTAAAATCTGTACTAAATGTCCAAAAGGTTGCTAGCCCCTCCAGCATAAACACAAAAACATAATTTTCCAAATGCAAAATATGCATTTATGTTTAAGGATGCAATGCTGGCAGCTTAAATTAATAATAACTGAAGCACTGAGTGTAATATATAAAGTTGCACAAGATTTCTGTTGAGCTGCCCACTGTTAGCCTTCATTATAGCAGTGCGCTTTTGACCTTGAGAAAATGTAATTCAAATTGGCTCATGTGTTTTTGCTTATGGGTGTTTATGTTTTCCTTTCACATGTCAATAATGGGGAAAAAAACTTTACCTTTAGATCCAGTAAATAGCAGCTCGTCCGTGGCATCCAGACAAAGCACAGGTTTGGTGTGTCCCTCGGCCATCGCCACACACTGTAGGGGGGCCGTCCTGCCCCCCTTCAGCCCACCTGTGGGAGTGATTACACCCCTGCACAAAGACAAGCAGCATTTTAAAACACAGTTGTGAAGTACGGAAGTCTGTGAGATTAGTCGAGTAGGTGGAAAGAAGGATGTCGCAATAAAGCTTGTTTGTGTTCAAATACAATGTGTGCCATCTGTTCCACGCGGATGGATGAAAAAAAAAAAACTTAAAAACTATTTTTTGCATCAATGTGTGAAAGAACATCAGATAAAGGGACAATAGAAAGAGAAAAATAAAAACTGAAAGGGAAAGAAGGTCCAATTCTCTTAACCTGATTATAGGTTATTGTCAAGTTTGTGCAGCCACTGAACAGTGTTTATATGTAGATTACAAGAATTAGGATGCAGGTTAAGTTAACATGCTATGCAATGCTAAGCTAATGCTAACTGAAAAACCAAATAATGATATACAGAATTGGTAATTTACCATTAAAACATAATTAAAAAAAATATAAAAATATTAAACAGCATGCATCATAAAGAGATTTTGCAGAATTTCTTTATCAGGCAATGAATAGAGCACTGAATTCAGCCAATGGAGTTGCTAGGTGGAATTGATTCAATGGGCAGACTTAATTGTTCACGTCCACTCCTCTGTGAGCTCCGGTGGTTGTACCTTGTACAATCCAGGCCCCAATGCTTCGGCCGTTCTCCCTAGAGTTCATTGTCAATGTGCTGATATTTATTTTGATTTATCAGACTCCAGCTGTGTTTTACAGGCTGCCACTCCGTCTTCCTTGCCGGGCTCCATAGGTCACACAGGATACGGCCATCAGCCAAGCAGACGAACATGAGTGAAAACAATGGAACAGACTCCATATATCGAGCAGGTGCTAATTATGCCGTCATAGTGTACCACTGCCAAGCAGCAGGGGAGCCGATACATGTGACTGCAAAGCCAAGCCGAATGCAGACTTGAAAGGAAGCCTGTTCGACTGATGCGAACTGCAGCCAAGTCCTCTGTGAGATGTGGACTTTAGTTTAGAAGCTTAAATCCGCATTTCAAAGCCGCTCAGTTGGTCACTGCTGACTTTGCAGGGTGGCACAGAAAATTGATCTATTTTAAGACATCTTCAACCTCCATATGTTTTGCAGAAGCATGATCGACTCTTGTGTGGTTCAAGTAACATTTATCTCTAGTCCCCAAATGCTGCAACTGACAGAAATGTCTCTCTCCAAAATGGTAGAAGACGGTAAATTGGGAAGAAGGATTGCTGAATAATTGATGACATTATTGTTTTAATGAAGCACAAAAAATATTCTCTTGGACTATTTTACAGATATCCTTGCTACGTTCCCGTGCATTGATCGTGGTAATATCCTCGCTGTCTATGGAGGGTCAGAGAGCTCTCAGATTCCATCAAAAATATCTTATTTTGGGTCCCGAAGATGAATGACGGTCTTACGGGTTTGGAACGACATGAGGGCGAGTAATTAATGACAGGATTTTCATTTTTGGGTGAACTAACTCCTTAAGCACCTAGGTAACATTATTTAAAGGATCAGTTCACTTCAGATGTAAAATTTGTCCCTGTCATGTCATCCAAGAAGTTCATGTCTTTCTTTCTTCAGTCGAAAACAAATTAAGGTTTTTGAGGAAAATGATCCAGGATTTTTCTCCACATAGTGAACTTCAACAGGGGACCAATGGGTTGAAGGTCCGAATTGTGGTTTCAATGCCACTTTAAAGGGCTCTACATGATCCCAGCCAAGGAATAAGTGTCTTATCTAGTGAAATGATTGGTAAACTTCTAAAAAACATAATTTATATAAATTTTAGCCACAACGCTCGCTCATTTTAAAAAGGATCCTAAGCACCAAGGGCTTTGGTGTTCAGTTTATTTTGTCGCAGGTCCTGAGGCTTTGGAGGCCAGGTCCATAATTCAGCCTGAGTTGATATGCATGAAAACAGAATCCATGTGTGCTGAGGCAGCATAGAATTTGCAAATGATCGACTGAAACTCTCGCACTCAAGCAGGGATGAAAAGAAGGGACCTACCCGCGTCTGAGGATGCAGAGCAACATGGGGCTTTTTAAACTTATTTATATCCACATAAATTGTTTAAAAGACTCTTTGCAGGAGACAGCAGTACTTCTTCCTCCTGGCAGCCTTATGTGAGAGAGATGGTCCCAATTAGGAACAACAGAGTTTCCCAGAGGCTCCCAAAAGACAAATCTCTTCTTCACCAGTATGAATGCCGTCAAACTGCCTGTCAATCATTAAGACCACAGTCAAACAAAGGTGAGGAAGGAATAGTTGCTCTCAACCATGTTGGGACTTGTGTTGTGATGTCAGCATTTTATGGTCTGTCTAATGGCTGACAGGCTTGGCATCACCATCACACGACACCTGTCATGGTTGCTTATATCACATCAGGGAGCGAACAATGTTTCGCCTTGGATGGTATCCACTAGCCTTTCTGATTTCCCCCAACAATAGTGTAGGCAAGCTGGTGTGCAATTGAAAACCACAATCTCCATATCCATCGTAACAGCACCACATAGCCAACTGCAAATGGATGTAACGTTTACTGACAGCTGGCAAGCTGAATTTCTAGTCAGATTTATGATGGACCACTGCCACGGGCCAAATGAGGGTTTCTATCGCAGGAGAGATGTGCTAAACACACACATGTTGTTTTGATGGAAGAGAGAATTTGTCTATAAACTGCTCCAGAACTTCAGGAAACAAAAATAAAACTTACGGTCTCAAGGACTTGTACTTGAGGGACCAAGACAAGTAAAATGACTTTGGGGTGGATCTATCATCTCTCATCTTATTTCGGTCTTATTTTCCCATGCCCCACTTGTGCAGAGCAGAGGATGCATTATGTCAGTCATAACATTGGGCTTGTTTTCAGCTCCGTACTGACCCCTCCTGGAAATCAAAAAAGTCATTTCTTTGAGTAAACAGGTGGAAATAATCTGTCACAGGAAAAACTAAATCAAACAAAAGTAGGCATTACTTTTCAAAAAACGCCTTCTTTTTTGGCATCAATTTTTGCTGCCGAGAAAGCTCCAGTTGTGCCTGCCAATTAGCCCACATACATTGGCAACCTGGCAGAGCTAAACAAGCTTTCCCTCCCCTAAAAAATAATGAGGCTCTTCCCCTAAAGGCTGACACAGCGTTCCCCACTAGCCCAGTCTCGGAACGCTCCTTTCTGCCGGCCGAGCGAGACAGAAATGAAGCTGGGAATTGGGATGAAGGGAAATTGGTCTCCAGTGGGTTGAGATCAGCCTCTGTCCAGCTCAGTGCCTGTGAAGTCCTAATGATGGTGGAGCCGTCAAAGCCTCTGTGCCGGTGCAGTCACACAGAGGTGACAGGAGGATGGCTGATTAAAGAGGAAACTGGGATGTCCCAGCTCTCCGAGGACAGATGAAAAGCAAAAGGCTGCTGTTGGCACATTTGTGCTCTCTAAAGTGAGAGGAACTCTAGGGAGGTCCGGCGAACAGGAACTGATGGTGATCGGGTTCCGGACCAACACTGTGTGAGGAGTTTAAACACAAGTATCTGCAAAGTACTTTATGTGTGTGCGAACTTAAATCAAAGAATAAAACATTTAACTGAAGCTGCATTTGCATACCATTATCATTCTAAAATTATATATGCGACTAGATTTTTTCTAAAGTAAATCTACATACTGTACATGTGCACATGCAAAAGTCATCATCATGGTGTTTAGGGTTCTCTAGGTGGACACTAGACACTGTTATCCTGGGTGTTTGTTAATCAAGTCAAAATAAGACATCAAATAATTTTTTTGCCTTCTTTATTGCCCACCAGGCAAAACGGTTCACAGTTGGGAGTTAATAACAGTGATGTTTGCCTTGGCAAGCTTCAATAATGAGCACCACGTAATTTCTCCACACCATGCAGCTTAATTGTTTGCTCATTTGAGCCGATAAGCCAGGAATTAGAAAAGTGTGAAGAGTTGTTAAGGAAAAAGCTCACCATTTTATTCCTCACTTAGTGTCAATCAAACAAACTCAGTCAATACAGGTATAGTGCCATGCTGTGCTATGAACATTACTGCACACTCGACATGCAAGCCCTGCGATACTAAAAACACACGAAAAAGGAGACACTCGATTTCACACAAGTGCAAAAACCAAAACATTACAACAAATGACAACAGCAAATTTAAAAGACAAAAAATATATAATTGATTTTCTCAAAACCACACCTTCATGCAGCACATAACCAATGAGGAGTGAGCTCACGGTTCTGGACCCTTCCACTGGGTTGAAAGAAAAGAAATCTGATGCTCTGAGAAAAACATGGAGTGTGAAAAGGGTGAAGGGAAGATGGTGGGGGTGGAGGTCCTGTTGCCTCTTCTCCAAGTCTCCTCAGCAGAGAATACGAGCATGAGGGGGTCAGGATATGGAGTTTGTGCTTTTTTTAATGGATAAACGAAGGGAGAGTCATTATGAATGAACCTTATCTGAACATTGCCATAGCGGGATTTAGAGCAGACCGCTGTGGTTCAGAGAATAAAAGCCTTCCCTACTGACACAGTCAGCTTTACGCTGATCAAAGAGGATGTTGATCTAAAAAAATTAATAAATAAAAAATGCCAGTCCAAACTGCCCAGTTACACTGGATTCAGATAAAACACTTTAGCCGAAATACTAAAACATCACAGTGTGAAGTTTACCATCATGCTGTTTTGTTTCATTTGGGAATAGTTTATCACCAGTGGCTCACTTGGTGAACAAGTTAAGCCAGCTGTCTGTGATTCCTCCATTAAACAGATTTGTCTCTCAAAGGAAATTTGGGACCGACTAGTTCCAAGCACTCCATGTTCCATCATAGAGACATTAGCTTCTAATGGTATAACGAGAGCAACTCGAAAGAAACAAGAAAAATGCAATCGTGCTGTCAGGATAATGGGGTGCAGAGAAACCACAGTGTCGCTATATTGGATAAGAAAAGAATATTTAGCATCATACAAAATTGAACCTGTGGGGTTTGTCTGAACCAATTTTTTTTAGTCTTTATAACAGAGACCAGAGGAAAATGGTGAAAAAAATAAAAAATAAATTAGATTACTGTTAAGTTCAAAGGACAAAAATACCAAACTTACTCAACATGTTAACAAGTTTGGTTGGCATCTCACAAGCCAATTTTCCAGTCGATTTTCATTTATAAGCATCATTTACATCGTTTCGTAAGAGTCAAGAGACAGGGCATCTCTCAGCGGGTGGGGTGTTGACCCTGAGTTAAAGCTCTGCCGACTGCCTAAAAATATTGTTCAGCTGGTGAAGCAGACTCTCCAGGCTGTGGAAGTTCTTCTCTGTCAGATCAGGTAATTTCAACAATTTGTGACAAGGAATCAGAGAAAAATATTAAAGGCAGTGGGCAGAAGGCATCAAGATTTTGGCAAAAACTCCAGTAGGTGTGACACTCCAGACCAAAATCATTACGAGTTGGCTAGTGGGACGCCATCTTTTAATCCCAGTCCAGAGCTGTTGCGAGTGTCAAATAGGGTTTTCAATGGGCCCTTCCGAACAGCTCGGCAGGAAATGATCAATTAAACGATTTTGTGACATTTAATCTAGTACATTCATATCAAAAGTTTTATTTCGAAATCGATTTTCCTTCAAGATTGTTGTATTTATTCTGTCTATAAGGTTCATTCAATTCTCACAGAGTTCACAGCACAGGATGTAAATGGAAAGGGCGCATGCATGCTCACGCCATGACCACACCCGGTGGGGGCGTGGCCGGGCGGGGCAACCAGGCAACAGAATGACAGACAGAGATCTCTACCTGAGCACCTCCGAGAGAGAGGAGTCGCTGTCATCCGACCTATAGAGCAAAACGGCAGTTGGGTTAGGGGAAGAAGGGGAAGAGTCAGTAGAAGACAGAGAGGGAGGAAGAGCTTTTCAGGAAGCAGGCGGGAGCAGGGGGTGGGGCTGGATAAAGGGGGAGGAGTTAGCAGGAAGGTTATGCAGAGTCCATCGGGTGGGGTTACTGGTATAAGACTCGATGTTAACAGGAAGAGCCCACTACAAACCTGAGCTCTGATCCATATATAGAAGCCTCACAGTGATGTATTCCCTGTGATTGTGTTGTTGTAAGGGATACTACATCTCAATTCACTCTGCTATTTGATCTGAGCTGTTTTTATAGTGACTATCAACAAAATTAAACATGACTCTAATAAAAAGGCCAGCGTTAGATGTGTTATCAATAGTATTTTTTCATTTGGGCAGCATCTCTATTGAAACACTATAGTGCTCTAGGCTAAACGGCTTCCAGTATTCACAGACACAATATACAAGTACATGAGATTCAAAGCCACACATGGCAATAATGTGCAGCACATTAATAATAAGTTTCTCAAATCATGTGACACTGAAGACTGGAGTAATGGCTGTGGAAAATTCAGCTCTGCATCACAGGAATAAATTACATTAAAAGTATATTAAAACATTTAAAAAAAAGTCATTTTCTATTGGTCAGTGACACTGGTCAATGAAGTCAGAGACTTAGTCAAAACTAAAACATACACCTCTGGCAGTCCCTCAGATCGCATTTGATTGGCTGAAATTTAAATTAAATGTCACGCTACTTTAAACACAAACTCAGTCAGACTAAAAGCAAAGAAACTTACGATATGCACACACGCTTATTTGAGAAACTGATTAATGAGAGTGTGACCAATTGACAGGACACTTTGATTCGCTGACACTAACACTGATTTGAAGGTTAATGAAGGTCTACTAATATCGGCCTGCATGAATGTCATGCGTCTGCTGTCCGGTTCTGTTATTCTGTGCTAACCCAAGCAAAGACATAAAGGCTGTCAGGATTACAGTCTAATCAAATCAGTCCCGCCCATTAGGGATCAATCTAGCTAGTCCATAAAACCTGTTATTCTTGTGTCTAAATACTGTATGACTACTCCAAACAATATACCCCCAGAAAGGGGTCAAACTGTTTCAAAACACATTAATTTATAACATTTGTAGTGAACAGTCTAAAAGATTATTTATAAACAAATAAAGTGAGACAAAAATGGCATTTAATTAATTAATGTTCAATTTTTTTCTCATAAATCTTATTTAGGTATGCAAGAGCAGCAAATCCATGTACATATTTTTTGGTCATGAAAAAAAATTATTCAAAAAGGGGGTTAGTAGCCATATGCATTTTTGACTCACCATGGCATTTGACTATCCATAATTTTGTCAATAATAATAAGTCCTCAATACACTATGGATTAGTCCATTTTGGTTTGTCTCTTTCAGTTTCTCATTTTGACTACCATATTTGTAAACAATTCAAAGAGTCAATGTATTTGCTACATAATTTTACCATATTTTTTAGCATTATTAAAAGGGTTATTTTATCAGATGATATCACTCTTTAATGCATACGCTACTAGTCAAAAGTTTAGACACACCTGAATTAATATTTCACCAAGATCTAAAAACTGCAGGACAACTTAAAATTGTATGTATTATTATTAATATATTGTTAATAATAATTTTGTTAGTAATACTTAAACTTAATCTTTATGATGCCGGTGGACACATCTGTAATTACATGATTTAACAACATCTTCGCCTTAACCTAAAGTAATCTTGACAAACGGTTTATGACTTTAAAGCTTAAACTCTACCTGTCATGACACAACATTAACAGTGCAACAATAGTTTATTAATTTGCATCAAGAGTACTCTGAGTCAGTCAAGTGAGTTCTGACTTTTATTTTGAAATAGCAATACAAACTTAAAATCCTGAAAAAATTGGTAAAAAACTAATTTTCATGCCAATAGTTCAAAAGATGACACCTATTCTTTTCCATTTTTTTGAGAAAAAATATCTAAAAATGTTTTGAATATAAAGAAAAACTGACAGATTCTCTGTTTGAAACATGTCTTTTTGTTAAAGGTTGAATTCAAATCAAATACTGTTATACTGCCCATAATACTTGAGATCACTCAAACCATAGATGGAAATGGGACAACCTTATATGGTGCTTGGTGCTAATCCAATGGAAAAGTTTTGTACTGCTCCCAAAAACAAAATCTTACTGGAAGCTAATGTTTTAGCCTCATTCAGACTGTTAGCCCAAATCAGATTTTTGTGCAAATCCGACTGAAAACTGAATCATATTTAAATAGTCAGAACAGCAATGAACTACATGAAATTTGTGTTTGGTATGTGGTTAGAATCCTATTCAAATTGTATTCCTGGAAATCTGTTTCAGTCTGACCAGTCAGAATGGATTTAGCTAACTTTTTCACAGCATGTAAAATGTAAAAACGGCAAACTTTTTTGTAGAAAACAATGAACGTCTTTACAGAAATAATCTTGTGTTGTTGCGAACTGCAAGTCAAGCGGAAAAAGACAATATACTGCTAGAATACGCACCTCTTTGAGTTCTGAAGCAAGCGGAGACAGCAGCGCGGAATAAAGCTCCACATTACAGCTTCCTGCATTTCTGCCGCTGCCTCATAAATCAAAATCCATAATAATCCAGCGCTATGAAAACATGTTATGTCGTAAAACAACATCTGTATTACAAACTGCATTGCTGATATTGTTATTTTTAGCATTGGCATAACAACGCAATGGCATTCCCATAGAAACCAACGCACATTCCGTAAAACGAAAGAACGCTTATGGACACTCAAATCGGATATGAACAGTTCAGATACACTGTGTGGACAGTCAGTTATTCAAATCAGATTACATCCAGATATGCACAAAATCGGACTTGGGCTGACAGTCTGAAAAAGGCTTTTGTGATATCAACTTCAAATTTGGAACACTACTCGTGTTCCAATATTTGGTTTGGATTTTCTGGTAGTTTTAGAGTTTAGCATTTTGTAAAATATAGATCTTATACTGTATAAAATATTGCTTTTTACATTTTTTGTTTTCAGAAACTTTAACTTCCAGAATTTTTTCCAGGTTCGTTTTTCTACCAATGGCCTTCTTCAAAAAGAGACCAAACTTAAGTCTTTGCATCAAATCATTCAAAGTTATAACAGCTTAAATTTCATTTAAGTTTCATTTTCAGGTCTATGTTCAAAAAGTAGAACTGACAGTTAACAGGTTAAAATAACTTTAGGATTTATGCGCCAATTTCAAGTCTAAACTCTTATAAAAGTAATGGTGTGCTTCTCTTCAATAAGTTCACAAGATCTGAGGCATCACATATGCTCACAAATAATACCGGAAGGGTTGCACCATCAGGGGTTTGTTCAAACCTCTAATTCGAAGTTTGAGCTACAGTAATAATGATGCTTGCCTTAGCAAATTAATGCTAATTATGGTAATTTAACATAGAACACAAAATTACTGTGCTAAAGGTGGTTGTATGACTACGAACAGGATAGATAGCAAGCCAAGCACTGTAAACAAACTATGGAATGGTGCAGCCTGGTAGAAATTGTATTAAGATAAATTTACAGTCTGCTACCACATGTGCCCTATCCCACACTCTCTCTTACTCACACACACACACACAAACACACACAAACACTGGGGAATGCAATATTCAAGGGGTTGGAGAAATAATCAGATAAATCCCTGACAGGCAGATCAAATGACCAATTTAGATCTCTATGGCAATATTAGACACTGCTGATTAAATTATAGAAGGAAAGTGCAAACAAAACCCATCGTCAGAGGGTGGAATAATTGGTTATTCTACCCTAATGTGCCCACTTGTGGTGTTATAATGAGAATTCACAGGAGCCGAAGAACTGACAGTAGCTTCTGCTGTTTGTACTTTGAGTTATACTAACCATTCGACTCCAATTAGAGATCGATTCTGCCTGTGGCACACACAGGGTTAAAGCTGAAGTACTGAACTTGTGGATTAAAATACTGTAATGAAGCACTCGAAGTAACCTGACAGAGAGCATAGTCATTTACTTATAGCTGAAGGAGAAAAACAACTAGCTGGGTGGAAAGGAAAACAATTAAATAAACCTAGAGAACATGCGGGCTTATGCAAACTCCCACGCTCAGGTATGATGAGGACTTAAACCCTAAAAGTATATCAACCTCTGATGATTTTATTAAAGAAAAATTTTAATCAAGATATTAAACAGTTCATGTTGTCTGTGTGCATTTGTGTGCAACTCACTTGTCGAGTGCTGAGCCCTGGCTCTGGTTGCTTGTCAGCCGGGAAAAGACGTTGCGGTCGTTGCGTATTCGAAGTGGAGGGGAAGGAGGAGGGGTGTAGCCTACCTCTGGACTTCTGACATAAAAAAAAAAAAAGAAAAACAATACACGCAAAAAACAGCATGTTTGATTAAAGTAATCAGAAACCTAATATTTCAGAACATATCAACAGCTAACCTGATACACACTTCACCTTTAAGTATGTTAAAAAATTACAATTCTTTTACTCATACTCAAGTTGTTGTCAAAGGCTACCTTCAAATATTGGTTACCAAGATTCCTCACAATATATATATTTTTTTTCAACAGAAGATAAATACTCACATCGGTTTGGAACATCTTGAGGGTGAGTAAATATTGTGTCATATTGCCCAAGTCAAATTTATTTGTATTGTACCATTAAAATTAACATGTTGACTAAAGTAGTTTACTGCATAATATTGATAATAAAATAATAACAATAACAAAAACAGAAAATCTGAAAAACCAAATCATAATATATATATATATATATATATATATATATATATATATATATATATATATATATATATATATATATATATATATAAAAATATATATATATAAAAATATATATATATATATATTTTTTTTTCACATTAAATTCCATTTATGTTTTTGTTAATACAGCACAAAGCACTAGTCGACTAAATGAACGTAACATGAAAAAGATGAATGCACTTTTGGACGTTGAATGTAAGGGAAAATGTCATTTTGGAATTTCTGTGGTCTAATGTGATATTGTTCATGATCTTGTTCATGATGAAACTTTATTTTATTGCTGTAATTAATTTATAGCGTTAACAAGATGAACCGTTGAATTCATGTTGGAAGCGATGACTGAAGAATGTATTTTTAATCCAATGCCTGTAAATAAGATTATTGACCAAGTTCAGAGGCTGTCATATGTGGATCAACTTACTATGTGGTGCATTTTCACCAGTTTCAATATGAAAAATAACTTTCATATTGATTCAATGAATTTATTGTTTATATATTATTATTTATTAATATATTTTTGTTTGCAAAACTAAATAATTAGTTTTTACATTTCCATTTTACAATATGTCTAAGAAAATAATTAAAACAGCTTTGAAAAATGTCTTTGCTTTTAGATACATAAAGCTGAAGGAAAACATTTTTATGTATTTTTATTACTGTTCTATTGTTCTGTCTAAAGATCAGATATCTGAATAAAGATATCTGAATCTGAATCTATGAAATAAAATGAGTTAGTATCACTAGTATTAGTTTAGCAATTTTATTTATTTATTTAAAGTCCTGTCTTTAGGAAGCATAATGAAACTGTAGTAAATTCAGTAATAAATTGAGATCTTTTTTTTCCTGCAGATCTCAGTTGGAAACCTTGGGGGTGAAGGGGATGAAGTTACCTATATGGCTGGCCTCGGTCGTATGACTGCCTCCTTGTTAAGGGAGATGTGTCAGATCCTCTGGACTGCCTTGGGCTGAAACATCAGCATAGAAATGGTGTTATTTTCAAAATAACTGAATAACTGTGAGGAGACACAATCTAAAATTCTCATCACACCCTGATCCCATATAATGGAATACAATTTATTCCAGCACGAGAGGGTTTTGCCTGACAGCTGCACTCACAAAGTGTGTCCTCTGACAGGCAGGCTGATGGTTCGAGACACCAGATCTCTGGAATAGACCTCTTTGTGGACCAGGCCGTTCTCGTGGATCTCCGACAGAGAAGCCAGGGACTTAGTGATGTTCTTGGAGGTGAGGGTCAGAATCGGGCCCAAATACTCAGCTGACACTGCCTTCATTTGTGCAGCTAGCCGAGGCTCAACCTGTGAGAGGAACTGCATTAAATATTTCAAAATACTACACTGCCACCTGCTGGTTATAACACACAGAACAGAAATAAAGTGCTTTCCAATGCTGATGAGCACATTGATTATAGTCATGTCAAAAAACAGGACCAAGGCTGAGTTTTACCTTCATCTTAAAGTCATCTTGACTCGCAGACAACTTCATCTGTGAAAACCTGTAGCAGGAAGTTAAGCAGTGAGGTTTATCAAATTTATATTTGATAGATTACTTCATGATAATCATCTGTGGATGTACTGTAAGAATGTACTCATACCCGCCCTCTGATGCCTGACTGAACTCAGACGCATCCTCATCTGTGCTCGCATAGCCATTCTCTGAGGAATATAGGAAACATTATGAAGAATTCATTACACAATTACAAATATAGCTGCAAGCAGCGATTACCGGTGTTCAAGCGTATTAAAGCATTTAAGAACTAAAAAAGGCATTATGTATTATTTAGGAAGACTGTATATATGCAAATAAATGATTAAATAGAGCATTTATGCCAGTTCCACGTAATTTACCATAGAAGTATTTTTTGTTACCTATATAAGTCTTATAGCGCCACCTACAGCACAATTTCCATAAAAGTTGGTATGCATGTTTAGAATCATATGCTGTATGTGCTCACCTAGTTTTTCATTTTAGTTTGGAATTTATAGGCTTTTGGGTCCATTTGGCCAGGCCCATTTTCTAAACGACCTTTTTATATCAATTCAATTCAGTTCAAGTTTAGTTGTATAGCGCTTTTTACGATACAAATCACTGCAAAGCAACTTTACCGAAAATTACGCTTATAAGTGGTGACTGTTAGTTTATGTGCATATGACAGGAATTTTCAGAAAAATTCATACAAGACGTAGTCAACCAGACGATGAACATATCTATATGTATATAGAAAAACCTAGGACTAGTTCGCAAAAAGTAGTGTTTTTAAATGATCTTGAATGATTAACAAACAATTTAATTGATAGCAGTTTCTCGAGACAAAGTTGTTCAGAATTAGGGAGCCTATCATATGATATGAATACCATGAGCATGTGTGAAAAGTCATGTAATATACAATCAAATCTTTAGGGCCGAGAGTCAAAAAGACCCACCAAGTTTTGTTCTGATCAGCCTCTGTCTAACAGGTGATCGAACTTCATTGGCTAGTTGAGGCATAGTTATGGATTATGTCATATTATAGCACCACACAGTGGCTAGACTCTATGAGGACGTGGTCTTACATGTGGGTAACTAGTTTGAAATAAATATCTCATTCCGTTGAAAAGTTGTATTCATTTTAGGAAAAGTTTCCTTGCCTCTTTTGAACATTTTGGCATGCCGTCATGACGGTGAGAATTTAAAAAAAGTTGTTGTTTTTTTATAACTATTGATATTCACTCTCCAGCAGAGTTAATTTTAGACCACAAATTGTGATTTAGTTTTAGTCATAGTCTTTTGGTGAAAATGCCATTTAGTTTTAGTCATATTTTAGTCAACTGAATTGTTTTAGTTTTAAATAGTTTAGTCAACAGTTGTAAAAAATATCAATAGTTTACAATCAATATTTTACAAAAGAAGGTTTTTCAAAATATTCAAAAAAGCCCAAAACTTTCCTCAAGGTTGGCAATCAAATCAGTCACATGCGTTTTGTTCTTTTCCAATGATAAAAGACATTTGAGTCTACAACAAGCACTTTAGGAGTTATGAGCGATTTTATACTTTTGATGTATCTTAGGGCGCTATTTTAATGATCTAAGCACATGGTCTAAAGCGCACGGCACAGGTGCACTCAGAGTGTGTCCCAATCCACTTTACTAGTTTAATGACGGGAAAACGGCCGGGTGCATAGTCTAAACGGGTTGTCCCTATTCTCTTAATGAGTTATCGGTGATTTTTGCGTAACATGCAATAAAAAAATCATTTAAATACAATAAATCAAGAAACGTGTCATTTCCCATTTGTTATCTACATTTGCCAGCGCAAAGTCAGAACGTGTCTCCAGAGATGCTCGTGCGCAAGCAAATAGGTAGCTTAATTCTGATACCTACAATGGCTATCCATTACGACATGTAGGCATTTTTATATTCATGTAGCCTAAATAAATGATGTAATCTTTTAGATTTAAATCTTAAATTTTAGAGGAGCATTTTCTACTAACGCGCGCTTTAAATAAAAAAAAAATATTGCCCCCCTTGACTTTACACTTTAGACCAGGTTTGAGTTATGGTGCAGTCTATTATCAGTTCCTCAAAATAGCAACGCGCCAACAACGAACCTGAACACACCTCTTTTTTTTTTTACCAGGACACCCATGGGTGCACAAGTGGGCACAAATGCATTTGCTATTTCAACAATACGGCACAGGATGGGAAAAGGAGAATGAGTTGAATGAATTCAGAGTTGGCCCTGAAAATAGTAAAAACACTCGCGGCGAGTCATGCGTCGGGTGTATGATTGGGCCCATAGCGGGTGTTCACACCAGACTTGTTTGGTTCTATAATAAATTAAAAAAAAGAACAAAAGGTAGATAGAATAGAAATAGAAATAGAATAGAGATTGCTAGTGTTAGAGGTTCAAGTGTGAATGGAAGAGATGTGTTTTTAGACTTTTCTTGAAGATGGCTAAAGACTTGGATCGGAGCTCAGGGCTGCTAGGATCGAATCCGCTAGGGTCATTCCACCAGCAGGGAAGATATAGATAATATAGAAATTCTCACGACGGATGGCTCACCTTGCTGGACATTGTGGATTAGAGCTTGCAGCTCAGGGATACACTCTGCCTTTTCCCTAAGAGCATCCAGGATCATGTGATTGTGGGAAGAGCCAATCACATCCGTCTGCCGCAGCTGACCCTCCAGAAGGCGAATTTGAGCCTCTTTTTGAGCAACTTGTAACCCCTATATACACAAACACACGTGAAGCACTACCATTCACAAGTGGGGGGTCAGTAAGAGGTTTTAAACCATTTTAAAGGAAGTCTCTTCTGATCACCAAGACTGCATTTATTTGATAAAAGAAAAATTACAAAATATTTCTAGACAATTTATTCATGTGTATTAAAGCCGAATTTTCAGCATCATTACTACAGCCTTTAGCGTAACATAATGCTTCAGAAATCATTCTAATATTAAACATTTGTATTATCTACACTGAAAACAGTTGTGCTGCTTTTTGTGGAAGCCATGATACAATTTTTCAGGATTCTTTGAAGAATAGAAAGATCAGCATGAATTAAAAAAAAGAAAAAAAAGAAGAAGTGACTATGCCTTCACTGTCACTTTGTATTGAAACTGAAAAAAGGAATTAATTTATTTAAAAAAACTTTTGAATGCTAGTGTACATATCTGCTGTTTTTTATGGTTTAAATTATAATTTATGTATTGCAATTTCACTATTAATTTAGTTATTCTAATCTACTCTGGATGACCCTAAACAGAACATCAAACCGTTTTGTTGGATTTGTCTTCCTGGACTTACCTTGTCAATAGAGGCTTTGAGGAAGTAGTCCAGGAGAGCGCGAGCTTCGGCCAGCGAGCAGGAACTGATGACCACTGAGGTGTCCACAGAGTCCAGCTCATCCTAAAATAAGCACACTTTATAACCAATATAAAAAAAAAACCTCTATGCAAATATAAGTGACATGTGGTTCAACTACATTCAAGCAAGCAATGAGTCATTTGTGAAATGCCCTGTACCTTGGTCTCCTCGATCTGTACGATGGTGGCCTGGCAGTCTGACAGACTGTCGCTGATGTAGTCGATGTTGGCATTGAGCACCTCAATCTCCTCGTTCATCTCCTGAAGGAGCCTCTCCTCCTCATCCTCTCCGAAGCCCTCGTTCAGTAACTTTTCTCTCTTGCGCAACAGCGCCTCCTGCTGCACGGACAGCTCCTCACGTTTCTGGAAGGAAGATATTATATTAGAGTTACGATCACAATCCAACTTTTACATTGATAAACACACAAATCACTAATGCACACAACAATCATAAAACTAAAATGCACAGGGTGCATAATGTATAATGTAACATGTAAAAGAAATATAAATGCACAAATCACCTTGATGAGGCGATCCATATCAGCTTCCACATTAGTGATGGTCATTCTCTGCATCACAATATCCATGATCCTCCTCTCCAGAGACTGCCACTTCTGACGGGCTGTCTTTGAAAAACTTGTGCTCGTACTTTTTCGCTGGAACTTTTTTCTGCTACTGAAAACAAATTTAGATATACAATATATAAGCTACAGTTCACATTGTAATGACAACAGAAAGTCATTAATGAAAGTCACCAAATAGATATCAGAGAAATCATAAAATGTATTAGATTTACATTAAAAAAAAAAGAATGGAATAAAAAAATTTGCATTTAACTTCCATAATGTCATGCATTTCTGACTGAAAAATGGGCATTGATTGGAGTAATATAAATTGTTACAATTATTATTATTACAATCATTATTTTTATTATTATTATCACTATTATTATTTTAATAATTGCATTCAAATTATTTGTTAAGTTAATCTATCATATCATTCAAACGTATTAAATGTGACAATAAAGAAATATACATGAAAAATCACAAAAGATCTCCATTTTAAAATCTTTAGAATTTTTTATTTATCAAAGAATCCTAAAGAAAAAAAACATGTACAAAAAAAGTATTAAAAAAATGAATCTTTCACTTATAATAATTGTGCATTCATGCCATATAATTTTTACTATGATTACGAGATACCAACTTCAAAAAGCATTCATGTCCTTGTATAACTTGCATTTACAGCGTGTGAACTGGGAGTTTTATGTGAGCTACAACTCCCCATCTCAGATTCATTAGGTGCTATGTGCGATAGTTCTAAGTTTAAAGGTGTGAACAGCTCCAAATTGAACATCATGTGTCGAAATTACAGTAATTACAACATGGCATGGAGTGCAGCATATGAAAAGTTTTTGCAAAATCATCAAATTAAGGCCTTTTCACACTGGCACAATGATGCTTTTGAATCAAAACAATAGATCCCTATAGGGCTATTCACACCAGGGGCGATCATTTGCGGCGTGAAAAAGTGTCAACTTTTTCCATCCCGTGTGTCAGTTATTTAATTTTTTTTATATGTCGCACCATTATGAAACGGGTTGTCTTTAGATTTGAGATTAGCGCTAACATCAGTGGCACGCCACAAAACTTGTATATCCTGTCACTCAGGATTTGTTCAGAGATGAAGACTGCCATCTAGCGCTCAGGATATAAACTCAAAACCAAACAACTTTTAAACATCGATATTCCATTTATTGAATATCGCCAAACAAAATATCGTGATACTTGCAGGTGTATTGATATTTTCTTACACCCCATTCATAATAATTTAATGTAATGCTGTTGCACAGCGGACGATGTGAGGAAAATGCATTGTTGTATGTATAGAAAGCAGTCAATTGTTTCGCGCTCAGCATGAAGCACTGTTTGTCAGCGATTCACCTCACTTTTTACCGATCACGCTCCGTGTGAAACAGCCTTTAGACTGATCTCAGAAGGATCACGTGACAGTGAAAACAGGAGTTATGATGCTGAAAACTCAGCTTTACAAATCAAAGGAATACATTACGATTTTTAAATAAATTCGTATATAAAAGTTATTTGAAATTGTAATTGTATTTTACAATATTACTGTTTTTTGCTCAAATAAAGGCAGCCTCAGAGAACATAAGAGACTGAGTCATCGGTGTATCATGCATCACTGACCTGGCCAGGCTTCCTCCAGTCCCGTGGCTCTCATTCTCTCCCAGGAATCCGTTCAGTTTGGTATTCCACTGGCGTATGATGCTGGTCACCGAGCGAGAGGATTCGTGTTCGGAGGTTGTGGTGCTGGTGGACAGCTCCGCTCCGGAGTCCACACTGGTGAGTTTGCGGACCACACGTCCGGCCACACGCTCCGACATGGGCTTGGCCAGCCGCCTCAGCGCCGTCACTTCCTGCGTCTTCCTCCGCAACACGATCTCCTGCTGGCGCTTCTGGGACTCCAAAGCTCTGATCTGATACTAATACAGCACAGAGAGACTGAGTCAATAATACGACATACACCACCATGGTATCACTCGTTTTTATATGTTAATCACTCAAACCTCTTGTCGTCGCTGCTCTTTCTTCAATTGTGCGATTTCTCTGTTCCTCTCCGTATCGATCATCCTCCTCCGCTGCTGCTCCTCCTTCATCTGCTTCATCAGCGCCACCTATAGGTGGCATGGAAAGCAAGCACTGTGAGAAACAACTAGACAAAAGTCTAATGTTCCCATTCACATAATATTTGCCATAGAGCATTTTTTAAAATCTATGGTGACCCAAAATACAGTACATTTTATTTTCTATATTAATAATATAAGGTTATTTTGGTTTTTTTTATTTATATTTTTGGTGAACACATTTCTTCTTGTTTGCCAGGATAATAGAGGTATTAACATGTGTGCACTTATTTCTGGTCCAGCTGTCACACTGGAAAGTAACAGTTAATCAAGCACACTGCATTATGGGATAGACTTACTTCATACCTTGCTTTTTTATATAATGCCTATTTTACAAATGTTATCTGGGTGCTGTACACTACCATTTAAAAGTTTGGGCTTAGTAAGATTTTTTTTTTTTTTTCGTTTTATTCTCACCAAGGTTGATCAGATCATTATATTACAGTACACACAGAAATTGTTTGAAAAGTATTACCGGTACAATTGAACATATTTTTAAATCTAGTTTATTCATATGATGCAAAGCTGTATCTGTAGCTTCCATTCCTCCAGTCCTTCAGAAATCATTCAAATATACTGATTTGCTCAAGACACATCTTTTTATTCTTATGTTCTTATTATTCACTGTTGAAAACCATCAATGTGGAAACCATCACGCTTTTTCAGATTTATCTGATCAATATAAAGTTTAAAAGAACAGCATTTATTTGAACTAAAAAGATTTGTAACATTATACATTTATTTGTTACTTCAATGCATAATTGCTGGACGAATGTTCATTTCTTGCAAAAAAAAAACCACCTTACCACCAATACTATAGTGATGTTTTAATATTTGGAATCAGCTATTATTTTTATATTTTCAGTTTTAATTTTAGTAACATTTTGAGTGATTTTTCATTTTTAGTACTTATTTAGTACGTATATATATATATATATATATATATATATATATGTGTGTGTGTACATAATGTTCTATTTAATTATTTTAAGTACATCAGTTAAAAATGTTGCAACTACATAAAATAGAAAAAGAGTTTGTATATGTTACAGTTAAAGTTTTTTTTTATTATTATTATTATACAAATAATGAGTTTTTATATTACTTTTAGTTTTATATAACCATAACAACCCTGCCCCAAACTTTTGAACATTAGTCTCTCTCTATACTTGAAAATAGCAGGTACTTTCCCCACTATCAGCATACAAACTTTCATGCAAACTGGGACACACTCTATACCTGAGGGATCAGCTACTTTCATTGAATATTGGTAATTTAATTACACTCTTAAAATAACAGTTAGACACTGTAAGTGTCTTCAGTCGCAATTACCTCTGCAGCTGATGAAACCGATGAAATGTTTAGTTTTTCTCCTGATGGACTCAAGGGGGCAGCGGGTTTCTAAAAATAAAGCTCCGGCTCTCACCTTGGCTTTCTTCATCTCGGCCACCTCAGACTGCAGTTTCTTGAGCTCTCTCTCGTAGCGGCTCTGGTTCTTCAGCAGACGCGCGTGCTCCTTCTGAGCGGCCTGCAGCTTCAGCAGGTCTCGGTTCATCTCCTTCAGACGCTTCTCATACTCCGATTTGATCTTACTGGCTTTCTCCTCAGTGTAGTTCTCCATGGACACTGAAATCACACAGAAAATGAAGGAAGAATCGTTTACACTCCAAAAGACAAAAAAATATCATTTTGTTTGGAACAGCATGAGGGTGAGTAAATGATGACTGGGTTTTAATTTTAAGGGTTAACACCGATTCATATACTTTTGGCCTTTTGCCTTGTACCAGAAATACATCACAAACAACAAAAGGCTGTGAAGCTGGCGGACGCTCACTGAGGTTGTGCAGCACGCGGTCTCTCTCCAGCTGCGTGTCTCTGATCTTGTTCTGGAGCAGAATCAGTTTCTCCTCATACTGGCTCTTCAGCGTCAGGAGCCGGCGCTGGCTGTTCTCCAGCTCATCGATGAGTCTCTGCTTAATCTCGATCTCACACGTCAGGTCCGCTAGATCGGCCTGTAAGCTGACTGAGAGATCAGGAGCCACAGGTCAGGAGGTCAGTGGGAATGAAAGGTACTGACTGGACGTTTGTAATAAACGCTAGGGCTGTCAACAAAAATATTTGTTCAATTAAAAATAAAAATCCACATCTGAATGCAAAAACATTGCATTTGTATTTTAAGTGTGCGTAAAGCAGCCTTATCAATGGCACACAAGATGCGATGATGATGACTTTTTTTAGCCTATCAGGGTAAACCCACTGGATGTGGCGCTGATCATTCAAAATATTGCAGAAAAAGAGAACATCATTGCGGAGAAGATGCTGTTTACGTCAAAAACTGAAACCAATATGAAACACATATTTATCATTTTCTAAAGGGACATCTATCACTCCGGCACTAGCGTCTCGCACAAGAGAGCCGAAGGTTTAGAAAACCACGCAAAAGTTCAACTTTTTAAAAAACATGCCTCTTATTAAGGTCCTTAGTATTAAACTGTATATACATACATGATGCTTTATTATTTAAGCAACATAATTAATTATATATGGTTTGTAAACATTATTTTAAACATTATGCACAAGATGTCATGTTATTTGATTGCTTTGAAGAAACGTGCATTAGTAGTATTTTGTTCGATGCGCCCTCTTGTGGCTTTAGAGGAGAAATTAACAGAAATTATGCTTTTTAAATTTGAATTTGAAATTTGAATAAACGCATCTCAGAATGCACCTTTCTCGTCTGAGTCGGAGTCAGAATCCACCAGACTCTCGTCGCTGTCGAACTCTTCCTCCTCCCTGGTCTCCTCTTCCTCATCCTCCTCCTCCTCATCACAGCCGCTCTCGCCGTGATCATCCTCCTGAAGAGGATACATGCCATCCTGCACAGAGAGATCAATCCTTAAGACTGTCTTTTGCACTCAACAAACCAGCAAAAATTATTATATTCCATTTAAAAACTTTGGTATAATGCATATAATACGTATAATGCATTATAATTATTCATAATGTGCGTTGTAATACATTACATCTTGATGTAAATAACAATAACCGAATTTAAAATGCATAGTGTAACAATGAATTGATAAATGTTATAATGTATTAACTGTGTCACAATAATTCATGAGATTGTACAATGCATCAATACAAAACTACTTTTATAATGCATTATACATGAAGGCTTTACAGCTTTCATATATATATTATGCCTTATCATTTTTATTTCAAAATGTTACAGGTTTATTCATGTAAGATTACAACTTAATATTTTTGAAAAAAAGCAGCAGTGCATCTAGTAGTTTTATGTCTATTACTTTATTTCTGTAATTGTATGATTTTATTATTAAAACACTACAATAAAACCTTTTCTTTAATATTACATGTAATGCATGTGCATACATTACATGCATTAATGTATTCTTGCAATAACTTATTTTTTTATTCACATGAAATACATGAAATACTGCTTTATTGATCACATTTTATTCTTTAAACTCCTTTGAGGTTCTCCTCAAAATACTTTTTCCTTGTCTTTATATTCATAAAACACAAAAAATAAAAACGTTATTGCAAGATTATTTTCTTCTCATTTTCCAACTCCATTTTCATTAAACTGCTGTAAAATGTTACTAAATATTTACAATTTTAAAATTAAGAAAATTCTTGTAATTTTAGAGTTTCATTTGCATTAAATCACTGTCTGCAATGTGTAATTTAAATCATATTCAACTTCTTTATTCTCATATTTATTCACACTGCTGTAAAACATAATACTTGCATTATTACTGCTTCATTCTCATAAAACATTGCCATGCAGATTTTGTCCTCAGAGGAATTACAGACTTTTTTTTTTAAATCCATCTCAAATCTTTCTAAACAGCAGACCGGTTGGAACATAATGACTCAATCTCCTTTCTCTCACCTCTTCAGGTTCGTTATCAGAGTCTCCATCTCCATTTTCTCTTCGCTCTTCGTTTTCCCTGCTCAGCCCATCCTCGCTCTTTTCTCCATTTTGCTGAGGATAAAGCTTGGCCCTCTTCTTCAAACCTTTTTCTTTCTCAGGACTGCAAAAAAATGGCGATCTATTAATAAAGTTCCTATAGACAAATACATGCATAAACAAAGCACTGATGTAATCAATAGGACATACAGTAGTTTGAACACTAAATTATAAGGCATCAGCCATAATTCCACCAATATCGGACGCAAACATCATTTATTAGTAATATAATCACACCACAGGGACTCATGCAGTGGAGAGATAGATGCTTTTTAGCCTTTGCAGGTCAGCTGAGACTTCCAGTAGTAATTCTGTAGTGTTGGGTTCACAAATTACCCTTGGTCTCTCTCCCATCACGGCCACATTAGAGCCAATCTGAGAGCAGGACGTTCCTGTAGTCATATTCATTATAACGGACCATTTACTGAGAGATACTTGTGTCTGTGCCAGCTTGCTGTCCTTAGTTGGAGTCGGTCAGGACATACTGGCACAAACACAGAGATAAATCTAATTCGGACACATTGTACAGCCTCTTATTGGCTCAGGACAAGCATATTAAAGTCTTCCAAATACACAATCAGCGGGATGAGTTACAAGACCTCTGCTCCCATCAGAAGAGATTGAGACATCCTGGAGCAGGGTCTCCTGTTTAATCACTTATTTGATAGCATTAATTCGTTTATATATATATATATATTTAAAAAAAAAAATATATATATATAAATATATATATATATATATATATATATATATATATATATATATATATATATATATATATATATATATGCGATGGATACTGTAGACTGACAATATCATTTCCTTTTAGATATGACCTTAAAATGTTCTCAAATACATTTTCATAAGTTAAGATCTATTCGGACATATCTTCCATGGTGTATGTGTTTTTATCTATGATGGTATCATTTCCTTCAACACGAATATGAAAAGAAATTAAAATTTTTCAAAGACATTTGAGCAAATAATAAAATAAATATATAAAGAATAAAAATAAATAATAGATAAGAGAATAAATACAAAATTAATTCAAAAATAATACATCAAAGAATAAGAGCATAAAATAATACGAAACAAAATATTAATATAATCTAAAAAAAAAAAAAATAGTAAATTAATAATACAAAAATACATAAAAGAATAAGTAAATAAATAAATACAAATAAATAATCAGTAAGAGAATAAAATCAAAATGAATAAATGCATAAATGCATACAAGAATACAAGTAAATAAATCAATAAAAAGAATAAATAAAACAAACAAATAAGCACATAAATGCATAACGAATAAAGTTTAAAAATAAATAAAAAGAACAAATAAATGAAAGAATAATAAATACTTCACCTCTTCCTCCTCTGATTTCTCTCTTTCTTCTTCAGCCTCTCCACATCTAATTTGGCTTGACGAATCACATCGGTCATCTCTGCATCCATGGAAACAGAGGGGGAGGAGCCAAGAGTGAGTGCTGGAGAGGCGGGGTGTGGAGAGCGGGTGGAGAGGCGAGACAAACTGCGCCTCAGAGACTCGTTCATGGCCTCGCTCTCCAGCAGCTTAGACCTGAGGACCAGACACATACAAGTCACTGTTTAACACTGCTCTGATAAGAAGTTCAAATCCAAACGTGTCACGAGCAGAATACCACGTTACCTCAGCTCTTCGATTTCTCGAATGTAGTTCTGGATTAGATTGCCAATCTCCTCGTTTGTTTCACCTGTTCAAAGTGTGACGGATTTATTCAGCAATAATGAAACAACAAGAAGAACTGATGATTGTTTTTTATATATATTTTTTTAAACCACGCCAGCTTTCTTGGCTATTTTTTAATGACAAAAACTATATTTGAATAATTAAAATTTGAAAGTGAAACCAAATAATATAATAAATAAATAAACTTTTCAATAATGTCAACAGAATTAGCTCTTTTAAAAAGTAGTAGAAACGTTAAAATGCCAAGAAATAATACAATAACAAATAAAGACCTTCAGTGGCCAACTAACCTAGTTAAGACACACTGGTTAACTGATCAGCTGTGCTAGTTTGAGATTTTGCTACTGCTGACTATTAAAGCTAGCTCACCGAGTTTCAAAAAACTAAATTGCACAGTTTTCAGCAGTAAAATTATGTTAGGCACTGTTTAATATTTAATACAATTCTCTATTCTAATACAAGTCTCAATAATGCAAGAATGAGTTGAATAATTTATGAAAAATATGTAATATCCCACTAAATAAACTATTAAGCTGAGACATTTGCAGTGCTTGTCTACTGATTATTTACAGTAAATTACACAGAATGCTTTTGCTGTTAATAGTGTTGCACAGAAATGCATAATTCCTATGCAGCATCAGAGACACCGCTGGGATACCAAGACCAAGGTCAAATAATTATTGGTCAAATAAAAAATGCATTAAAAGTATTTAAATATACATGTTTCATTTATATAAACAACAAAATTGCACTGATTATGTAATAAATATCTCCCAGTCCTACTATTAGGGCCCTATGAGTTCTATGATGCCGTAAAATGGAATGGAATCACAGAATCCACTTATAAAAACAGAACCTACTGTATAATGCAGAATGATTCTTTATTTTTAATTGTTTAGTAAAATTGTATTTAGGCTCACCAGTAAAAAGGGGTCCAGATAAATTTAAACGAATTAAAAAAAAAAAGGCTGTACTATCGACACATAATTCTCCACCCACTGGAGGTCTCTCACCAGTTTTAGTGAGCAGCAGGTTGACTCCATTGGTGAGCAGCTGGGTGACTCGAGTGTTGAGGTGGTCGATGGTTTCCTGCATGGCTTTGACCCGCATACGTAGAGTGTCATTCTCTTTTTGGAGCATGGAGTTCTCTTGAAACAGATCGCTAAAACCGTCGGATCCATCTTCACAGGCCACTCGTTTTCCCTGAAAGAAATCCAAAGACTGTGAGATGGATAGGTAGGCACGGACCCCATCCAACCCGAGCAACAATCCCCCAATCCTTTCATGCTCGGTCTCTCTGTCAGGGCAGCTCAACGCTCTTAAAGCCATCACGGCTAATCGCTAACTTCTTCCGGCGGCCGTTTATCATCCAGGTCAGGCAGAGGCGCTAAGCTGCTGCTACGCTCCATTAACTCCAGCGCGATCCCATGAGCTGAACCATGTTATCATGCAGGAGCCCACCCTTTCTAACGCCCTGGACTTATTACATAAACAGCTCGAGCACCAACTGGGTGACACTGAAGGAGAGAGGAGAAAGAACAAGTGTAGGTATAACCGAAGGTCACCTGACTCATTATGTTCCCCAAGTCCTCTATTTGATTTCGTAACAGAGAAGTGTTTAGCTGTTTGATGCTTCAACGTCAGCTCAAATTGTTTCTGTAGTAAATTAAACAAGTAATAAGATATCTTGACAAGTCAGTAAACTGGTTCCTGCTGTGCAGATCATTCTGACTGTTGTCATACGTCTGCTATCCTGAAAACGCAAACGAGTTGGTCAGTCTGTCTTTCAGATTCACCCAAAAACGTCTGTCTTTATTCCAAGCCATTATGATATAATATTTTGTAAATATTGTAAGAATGTGCTATTTGCGATTATGTGTTATCCAATTAATCTGTTGATTAAAAAGAAACCATGAAGGTCCGACCCAAACTCATCCATTGAGGTGTGCAAGTACATTGTTCAAAAACATCCAAAAGAGGCTGTAACTAATTCATATGAACTCACAACCAATTCATGGCAATGCATTACCACCAAACTGGATGTTTCCGAGCAATATCCTATGATTTGTTTGATTTGTAGGTAAAACATCACTATGATGGTCCAAACCTAAATCTAATCATTAAAGGTGGGGTACCCAATTTAGGAGAGGCTAGCATTAGCAAGCTATCTTTAAAAGCATAAGATCTCACCCTTCCTGCAAATCACTCTCCAAAGCCACGCCTCCTACATGAACCTGCACAGACCGAACAGAGGCTAACTAGTGACAAGATGAGAGATGGCGAGTCAGATTACCTCATGTCTCATTCACTGGTGAGAAAACATTGCAGTACGAAGAACATAGTATTACAATAAATATGCTTTCCATTCTCTCTCGGGCTGCAAAAGCACAATGAATGCACTGTACATGCATACATTTACAGGCAAGAAGCACAGTCTATCGTAGTTATCATACTGCGGAATATGATTGGACGAACATTTTATGATCCTTCACCTTCCACAGATATAAATACATTTAAATCACTAAACTTAGTCATGAGATGTGAAGAGACTTTCAACCAGGATAATAAAAAATGTTTTGAACCAAATCATCTACCCTGCTATTAAGAGGCGTTTGAGTAATTTTATAAAAATGCGTGAAAGAGCCAACACTAACTAACCCCATCCCTCAAAATGTTTAGGATAAAATATCACCATGAAGGTCAACCCATAACACTTCCCCTAAAGCTAAACTCTAGAAGTGTGTGAGTAAATGTGCAAAGGAGAAGAAACGAATTCACAACTAATTCACGATGACGTTTTCTGTACAAATCATACTGCATTTTTCGGACTATAAGTCCCACATGAGTATAAGTCGCATCAGTCCAAAAATACGTCATGATGAGGGAAAAAAACATATCTAAGTCGCACTGGACTATAAGTCGCATTCATTTAGAACCAAGAACCAAGAGAAAACATTACCATCTACAGTCGCGAGAGGGCACTCTCTCATGGCTGGAGACGGTAAATGTTTTCTTTTGGTTCATGTCTCTTAGTTCATTTCTGTTGGTTCATGTCAAATTCATTTTGATAAATAAGTCGCACCTGACTATAAGTCGCAGGACCAACCAAACTATGAAAAAAAGTGCGACTTATAGTCCGGAAAATAAGGTACATCTTTGTGTAGGATCATATGCTTTTGTATGATTGATAGGTTACAAGTCAACATGAAGGTGAGGCTATTCCTCATGAGATGTGTGAGCAGATTGTCCAAAAAGAGTACTAATTCGTACAAATTCATACGAACGTACCAGAGTCATACGAATTTGTACAATTTAAAGATAAAACATTATCAACTGAACCTAACCCTCAAGCTAATGTGTGAGTAAGAAATTCGTACAAATATTTCTAAAGATGCTTAACAAAAAACTGTCAAGATTGTGTTGTTGGTGGAGGGCGAGATTTTTTGCGAATAATTACTTTTTGCGGGCTGTTTCAGAAACTTGGAAATTAGCGCACGAATAGTATGGAATACTTGAGCACTTTTTCTGTAATATTAGGAGCTCGACAGCCATTCAGTGAACAAAGTTTTGAAATGAACAGAATAACTTTTTTTTAATATATATATGGAGGCGGGTAAATGTTTGTCCATTTGAATTGCCCACTTGAGGGTTTTTGTTGGTGGGAAAAGATGCCTGCTGGAGACTAACTCCTCCAGAATGCCACGACCCTCCAGGTCCTTCTCCTTACCGCTTTGTACTCCATGATCTCCATCTGGAGGCGTGCGATCTCTGCTCGTAATGCGCTGATCTGCTGGCTGGTTTTGTCCTGGTTCATGATCACTTTGTTCTTGATGTTGCGAGCCCGATTGGCATACTTCAGTGTGTTCAGGGTCTCCATGAAGTCACGGTCAGAGGGGCTCACGCAGGCGATCATCACGGTCCGACTAGACAGATACAAGGAAGATGAGAATGCAAGCGGCAAAGAATTCATAAGGGTCTTTCACAAACACACACACAAGGCAGAAAGATAAAACACACGAACAGATGACAGATAAACACAAACATGCTTTCATGGACTGCACACACTGCTCGCATATTTTTGTGTAAGCGGCTGGGATTGAATGTCTTTAAGGAGCACCCTCTGTCTGCAGTCCCTCATATTTAATTCAATCAACTCCCCCTCTGAACCCACATCAGAAGAATATATAGGCAGCCTGTAACGTCCACTGTGGGCTGAGTGACCCAGCGCTGCGCCTACATGCAGATTGATGCAGTGCACTGTTAGCATGCATTAACCTTCAAGGCACAATGACTGCACTGTGCACAGTGATGTTTACAAGTGTGTGAATTTGCATGGACAGTCTAAGACCTCTAAAAGTGTCAGACAAACGGTCTCAACTAAGTTAAAGCATTCAAGATATAGTATGATATAGGGAACTAAATAATTATGGCTGTCAATGTAATATTGATTTACTGTAACTGGTGATTTGGAAATGCATATTAAAATGTAAAAAAAAAAATATATATATATATATATATATATATGTCAATAAAATATAAAAAGTAATCATTCCCCCTGTACTTGTATGTACATTATGAATGAATTAGGGCTGTCAATTTAATGTAACATTTCCGAGATTATTCAAAAATATAAATTCATATTTTTTAGTTACCGTATAAAATAAATAAATATCTAAAACAAATTATTTTAAAACAATCCCAATTAATTATGCCCCCTGACTTGTATGTACATTCTGAAATAATTAGGGCTGCTTACTCAATGTTAATTTTCTGAGATTCATTATTTAAAAATACAAAATTAATAATATATTATAATAAATAAATAAATACATTTCAATAGAATTTCAATTAATCATGTCCCCTGACTCGTAAATTCCTAATTGGATCTCTTTAATGTTAACAGATTAATTATTATAAAATCTTATATATATAAAATAAAATCTTTTTTTTTTATTATTATCTTAATTTCTTGTTTAAATTCTGCAGTAAGTATATTAGTGTTATATTCCATCCGTATTGTGTTATTCCTATGTATGTCTGCACTATGTCTATGTCTTCTTCTGAACTGGAAGCTCCAGTCAAGTCAAATTCCTCGTGTGTGTAAACATACTTGGTAATAAAGCCCTTCTGATTCTGATAAAAGTGTCATAATAGAGGTGGGCTTAAAAGTAGTGAAGTAGGTCTGTAGTAGTTAAAATTATCCTAATTTAACATAAAATGTCAAATATAACAAAATGTGTATGTGCATGTCAAGTTTTGCTGTTTTTGTGTACTAAAAGAAACTGAACAATGTCTTATTTCACATTTAACAATAACGGGTGTACAGTGTGTCATGTAAAAGGTGTGGTACAGTAACTATAATTGTCAGTTTCTTGAAAACAATAGAAGTCAGTGGGAGGTCCACAAAGCCATCTTCAGCACAACCTGAAAAACTTCATAGCTTCATAACAGGACTACTGTTATTATCTCTTACATATCTAAAAATAACACAAATTAGGGGTATTGTTAATCTATAGTAATTATAATTATCTTAATTTAAGAACAATAAAACTCAAAAGGAGTTACCTAGTATGATACAAAAACACGTGTTTGCAACTCAACACAGCAGCTCTGCTCCAAAGGTCTTTTATTTGGACAGTGTTGCTAAGAATGCCACACTTGTGGTGTTCAGGTGTGTGTCGGACGTTACCTGTTTCCTCCCAGCGAGTCCTGCAGCAGGCGTGTGAGTTTGGAGTCTCTGTAAGGCACATGGCCTGCCTTCTTACTCTGATCTCCCAAAGCACTGATCACATTACCCAGGGCCAGCTGCCAAACACACACACACACACACAGAGAGAGAGAGAGAGACCCGGTCACGCTCCATCGCATGCTGCTATCTAAGATTAAAAGCTTTTAAATGGGCTCTCATACAAATGAGTGACTAGGCTTTAAAAACAATAGAGCTCTATTGGGCTCTGAACAATGGCTCTTCTTGGCTTTCTTCCAGTCTTTAGCTCTACTTCAGAGCTCTCTCACAATGTAATTACCTTTCCTTCCCTTCATCTACTCTGACAACTTTACCCAGAAAGACAGTGAGAGTGCAGTAATGAAGGTGGAGGGGTGCAGAACTAATGCTACATAAATTTCACACCTTAGTTAACATGGATAAACTTGACTCAGCTGAAAAAAAACGGGTCACAATTAAAATGAAGTTTAGGACTTTGAAAATCCCTGACGAAGCCAGTTTTGTGGTGTTGAGGTGTTGGCTTAGTTCTGAGAACTTTCTCGAATTTCATGGTTAAAGGGACTGGTAACTTAATGTCAATACAGCCATGAAATTAAAAAAAAAACTAGTTTATTATTTACATGATTAATTAATTTATTAGATTTATAATTATTTACAAATTTTCCACATTTTATTTGAACATAAATATAGTTTAAACATAATAATAATAATAATAATAATAATAATAATAATAATAATAATAATAATAATAATACTTAAATCATCAAACCTATGAAGCAACAAATGAAAGTGTGGGAATTATATATTGACCAAAAAAAATAAAAAATGTAAACAATCCAATATTTTAGCATTTTGAAAATTGCCAGCGTTTGGCTAGACGTAAAAACAAAACATAATATAAACACATTTGTATTTACTATTAATTTACTTACTAAAAATGTATAGTAAACGTAAATAAAATGTACAGCGGGTAAAATAAGTACAGCGGGTAAAATAAGTATTGAAAATGTCACCATTTTTCTCAGTAAGTGTATTTCTAAAGGTACTGTCGTCATAAAATTTTCACCAGATGTCAGTAACAATTCAACTAATCCATACATTCAAAGAAAAGCAAAACAAATAAGTTCAGAAATTAAGTTGTGTAGTAAAGTAGAATGACACAGGGGAAAAGTATTGAACACGTGAAGTAAGGGAGGAGAAAAAAGGCCTGGAAACCCATGACACCTGCAGAAATCTGACAGAGGAGTACAAAGAAACAAAGAGTTGTCCAAGACAATAAGTAATGCACTCAACCGCCGTGGCCTGTACACACACACCACGCAAGGCTCTACTGCTGAAGAAAAAGCATGTTGAAACTTGTTTAAAGTTTGCTGCACAACATTTAGACGAGCCTGTGAAATACTGGGAGAACATAGTCTGGTCCGATGAACAAAAATTGTACTCTTTGGATGCCATAATACACACCATGTTTGGAGGTCAAATGGCACTGCGCATTACCCCAAAAACATCATGGTGTGGAACTGGCAAAATTCATGTAATTGAAGGAAGGATGAATGGAAAAGTGTACCATGACGTTCTTGATAAAAGTCTGCTCTCATCTACCAGGATGATGAAGATGAAACAAGGACATTCCAACGATACAATGATCCCAAACAATGCCAAGGGAACTCTCTTTTGGTTTCAGAGAAAGAAAGGAAAGCTGCTAGAATCACTCAGCCAATCATCTTGAATCCAACAGAAAACAGATGGAAAGAACTACAGATCAGAGTTCATAGAAGAGGTCCACAGAAGAGAATGGGCCAAAAACACACCTGAGCAATGTATGTGAATAGTTTCTCCATACAGGAGGCGGTCATTACCAACAAAGGCTTTTGTATGAAGCATTAAATAACTTTCAGTAAGCGTATATATATATATATATATATATATATATACACATACATATATATATATATACACATACATATATATATATATATACACATATATATATATATATATATATATATATATATATATATATATATATATATATATATATATATATATATATATATATATATATATATATATATATATATATATATATATATATATATATATTATACTGAACAAAATTATAAATGCAACACTTTTTTTTTGCCCCCATTTTCCATGAGCTGAACTCAGAGATCGAAGACTTTTTCTATGTACACAAAAGGCCTATTTCTTTCTGACACTATTTCTTTTCTTTCTTTTTTTTTATCTTATATTTTTTTAAGAATTCATATGCTCATCAAGGCTGCATTTATTTGATCAAAAACACCAAAAATAACATTGTGAAATATTATTACAATTTAAAATAGTGGCTTTCTTTTTTTAATATACGTTAAATACAAATGTATTCCTGTAACTTTTCAGCATCATTAGTCCAGTCCCTAATCACAGGATCCTTAGAAACCATTCTAATTATGCAGATTTATTTTGTATGGTTTGAAACTCTTTTAGCGGTTTAATATTTTTATAATATAAAAAATATATTTTTATATATATCAATCTTTATAATCATGAATTATCAACACATCCTTTCTGAATAAAAGTATTATTTCAAATCATCTTTAGATGACAGAATGCAAGCAGGAAAATGGCCCTAGGGGAAAATGTAGCTGTCAGGGGACAGTCCTGTTGGCCAGTTCCTATAACTATGTTTCTAAAACTAACCTGTAGTGAAAGCCCCTACAGTCTGAATAGCACACGTACCAGGCCACAGTTGATAGAGATGCCCTCTCTCGCTCTCTCTCCTGTGGCTCCTGTGCGCTTGAGCCGCTCTGATCCAGCCAGGTCCACAAAGTGAAACTTGGCAGTGAGCGTCTCGTACTCGGGCTGAGAGATGGAGGCATCAGACACATCACTCATCTCTCCGTTCATCTGCAAGGGGAAAACGCAACTGCAGCTTTAAGCCACTAACACAAGCATCTTAAATTACAAATTTGAAAATGCATTTTCAATGTGCACCGACATGTTCAGTGTCGATGTTTCTAATGCCAGTGGTTTTATATAATTACTCCGTTTCGAATCCCAGCAGTCTGAGCTCAATTTATTTTAAATATTTTAAAACTTGAGACCTGCTCAAACTTGTCAATGGTTTTCTTATCCAGTAGTTTAGGGTTATAGCTCTCAACATGATGCATGCACTTTTAATTAACATTCACATGTGTTGTCAGATGTTGTGGGCATTACTGTGAGCATCTGAAGTGGCTCCTGTACCTGTGGCTGCGGGCAGACTCTCATCTGGCAGAGGTGGATGGTGAAGATGGCATGAGAGCGGGAGCTCTGGGCGTTCATCTGTGTGCTGGCGGTGGTGCGGGAAAGAGCGCCCAGCTTCAGACACTGCAGCAGCTGAGGAGGAAGCACACACTACTGTTATTCTACTCACTAAAGCTTGCTGTTGTCCTCGAGACATCAAGCAATAAGAGCCATTTAAGACAAATAAACAAGCCAACAATAGAATTACATTCACAAAGCGTTACACTTTCATCATGCGTTAGTTTCTGAGTGAAAACAATCAATGGGAACTGATGTAGGGAGGAACTGTGACAGCAGCTTTTGTCAAAACAATGAAGCTTCTCCAGCAACAAGCCACTGTTTCCTCAGTGTTTATATAACATGGCATGCATGTTTTAATAATAATTATTATTAACAACAACATTTATATATAATACAAAAGAAAGAAATATTCATATTATATCATACTAATAACACATATTATTATTATTATTATTATTATTATTATTATTAACAACAATATATTAATGTATAATTATATAATAATGCATAATACAAAATAAAGAATTGTATTATATCATAATGATTATTATTATTGTTCTCACTATTTACTACATTACACTATTTATTATTATTATTAGGGGCCAAGCCCAGAGGGCTGTAGCCCCTATTGTATCTGTACGTTTTATTATTATTATTAGGGGCCAAGCCCAGAGGGCTGTAGCCCCTATTGTATCTGTACGTTTTATTATTATTATTATTATTATTATTATTAGGGGCCAAGCCCAGAGGGCTGTAGCCCCTATTGTATCTGTATGTTTTATTATTATTATTATTATTATTATTCTTCTTCTTCTTCTCGTCCAATGGGAGTCTATGGCAGCCCTATGAAGGGAACATGGGAAAATGATGAAATTTGGCACACTTGTAGAGATGACCATTATTAGTGATCTGACCAACTTTGGGGTCTCTAGGACCAACTCTACAGCGCCACCACCAGTTCAAAAATTCAACATTCAAACGTTAATAACTCTTGAACCACTTATTCTATGAAAATAAAACTTACTACATCTGTTTTGTCTCTTCATGGAGATTCCATTCCATATCTTACATTAAGACTCCGCCCATTACAGTAGCGGCCATTTTGAAAAGTACAGTATTCAGTCTAAACACTACTCCTCCTTCAAAATTGGTCCAATTCTTCTGAAATTTGGCTCAGATATTCTTTGGACTGAGCCGCACAGAAATGACTGAACAGATTTTTGATTTTCATCTTTGTTCAAAAGTTATTCAATTGTGAACTTAATGAGGCTGACCTAAAATCGGTTGAGATGCTGTATCTCGGCCAAACTTTGATCAATCGTAACCAAACTTGGTACACTTCGTCTACACCATGATCTGGGGGTCCATGCCAAATTTGGGAATAGCGCCACCTATGGGTGTTGAGATACCAAAAATGCACTTTTTTGCTTATAACTTCTGAACAATTCATCTGAAAATTATGATCTTGATGTCTATGGATTCTTTAGATCATTCCGAATCTGTGGATGTCAATTTTGTCAAGACCACCTGGACCACCCGTCCGCCATTTTGAAATTTGTCAAAAATTGCTATATCTTTTGATCTACTGTACATATCTTCACAAAAATCGATAGGCATCATCAACACCATATCCCGGAGGTACCCCGGAAGTTGGAAGCGAGCGCCACCTAGTGTTCAAGAGATATAACGATTCTTGCAAAACCCCTTATAACTACTGTAAATGTTGATCGATTTTTGTTATTTTTATGTCATTTTATTCCGTGGGTTATGCTGAATCTGATGATGTCTCAATTTTCATTTTCCAATATGGCGTCTGTCCACCATATTGAATGGAATGAAATACAGTTTTTTCGCTACTCCTCCCTGAAATCTTGTTCAATTTTGTCCAAAATTTTATCAGATGAACTTCAGACCGGGCCTGACAGAAATGACTGAACAGATTTTTGATATTCACTCCCGTTCCTGACATGTACAGCTCTGAAGTTGACCGTGCCTGTGCTTGTTAATTCATGCTAATTAGCTTAGCATGCTAATTAGCTAAAATGCTAACATGTTTCTATTGACTCTAATGGGTCTCCTGAGCTATCTGGTTAACTTTGAGCAACGTTAGCATTTTTTAGCGTAGCATGCTAATCTGGCTAAAATGCTGCTTCGGGCTTTTGAGAGTTCATTCTCACACCTTAACGTCTCTTCTGTGCCATGCAAACTGTGTGTCAACTAATGTGGCGCACTTCGCTAAGGCACCAGTCCCAAACCCGAGAGGTCGTGGGATCGAATCCGGGGTGGGTAACGTCGATCCGATGTAAGTTCCGTTTTGGCCGTTTTGCTTCGTCCCGCTCGTTGCTCTGGCTACAGCCCTTCAGGGCTTGGCCCCGGTATCGCTGCTTGCAGCTATATTTAGGGGCCAAGCCCAGAGGGCTGTAGCCCCTATTGTATCTGTACGTTTTCTTTATTAGGGGCCAAGCCCAGAGGGCTGTAGCCCCTATTGTATCTGTATGTTTTATTATTATTATTATTATTATTATTCTTCTTCTTTTCGTCCCATTGGGTCTATGGCAGCCCTATGAAGGGAACATGGGAAAATGATGAAATTTGGCACACTTGTAGAACTGGTCATTATTAGTGATCTGACCAACTTTGGGGTCTCTAGGCCAAACTCTATAGCGCCACCACCAGTCCAAAAATTCAACATTCAAACGTTAATAACTCTTGAACCACTTATTCTATGAAAATAAAACTTAGTACATCTATTTTGTCTCTTCATGGAGATTCCATTCCATATCTTACATTAAGACTCCGCCCATTACAGTGGCGGCCATTTTGAAAAGTACAGTATTCAGTCTAAACACTACTCCTCCTTCAAAATTGGTCCAATTCTTCTGAAATTTGGCTCAGATGTTCTTTGGACTGAGCCGCACAGAAATGACTGAACAGAATTTTGATTTTCGTCTTTGTTCAAAAGTTATTCAATTGTGAACTTAATGAGGCTGACCTAAAATCGGTTGAGATGCTGTATCTCGGCCAAACTTTGATCAATCGATACCAAACTTGGTACACTTCATCTACACCATGATCTGGGGGTCCACGCCAAATTTGGGAACAGCGCCACCTATGGGTGTTGAGATACCAAAAATGCACTTTTTTGCTTATAACTTCTGAACAATTCATCAGAAAATTATTTTCTTGATGTCTATGGATTCTTTAGATCATTCCGGATCTGTGGATGTCAATTTTGTCGAGACCACCAGGACCACCCGTCCGCCATTTTGAATTGTGTCATAAATTGCTATATCTTTTGATCTATTGTACATATCTTCACAAAAATCGATAGGCATCATCAACAACATGTGCCTGAGGTACCCCGGAAGTTAGAAGACAGCGCCACCTAGTGTTCAAGAGATATAACGATTCTTGCAAAACCCCTTATAACTACTGTAAATTTTGATCGATTTTTGTTATTTTTATGTCATTTTATTCCTTTGGTTATGCCGAATCTGATGATGTCTCAACTGTCATTTTCCAACATGGCGTCTGTCCGCCATATTGAATGGAATGAAGTACAGTTTTTTCGCTACTCCTCCCTGAAATCTTGTTCAATTTTGTTCAAAATTTTATCAGATGAACTTCAGACCGGGCCTGACAGAAATGACTGAACAGATTTTTGATATTCACTCCCGTTCCCGACATGTACAGCTCCGAAGTTGACCGTGCCTGTGCTTGTTGATTTATGCTAGTTAGCTTAGCATGCTAATTAGCTAAAATGCTAACATGTTTCTATTGACTCTAATGGGTCTCCTGAGCTATCTGGTTAACTTTGAGCAACGTTAGCATTTTTTAGCGTAGCATGCTAATCTGGCTAAAATGCTACTTCGGGCTCTTGAGAGTTCATTCTCACACCTTAACCTCTCTTCTGTGCCATATGAACTGTGTGTCAACTAATGTGGCGCACTTAGCTAAGGCACTGGTCCCGAGCCCGAGAGGTCGTGGGATCGAATCCGGGGTGGGTAACGTCGGTCCGATGGAAGTTCCGTTTTGGCCGTTTTGCTTCGTCCCGCTCGTTGCTCTGGCTACAGCCCTTCAGGGCTTGGCCCCGGTATCGCTGCTTGCAGCTATATTTATTATTATTATTATTATTCTTCTTCTTCTCCAATGGGAGTCTATGGCAGCCCTATGAAGGGAACATGGGAAAATGATGAAATTTGGCACACTTGTAGAACTGGTCATTATTAGTGATCTGACCAACTTTTGGGTCTCTAGGCCAAACTCTATAGCGCCACCACCAGTCCAAAAAATCAACATTCAAACGTTAATAACTCTTGAACCACTTATTCTATGAAAATAAAACTTAGTACATCTATTTTGTCTCTTCATGGAGATTCCATTCCATATCTTACATTAAGACTCCGCCCATTACAGTGGCGGCCATTTTGAAAAGTACAGTATTCAGTCTAAACACTACTCCTCCTTCAAAATTGGTCCAATTCTTCTGAAATTTGGCTCAGATGTTCTTTGGACTGAGCCGCACAGAAATGACTGAACAGAATTTTGATTTTCGTCTTTGTTCAAAAGTTATTCAATTGTGAACTTAATGAGGCTGACCTAAAATCGGTTGAGATGCTGTATCTCGGCCAAACTTTGATCAATCGATACCAAACTTGGTACACTTCATCTACACCATGATCTGGGGGTCCACGCCAAATTTGGGAACAGCGCCACCTATGGGTGTTGAGATACCAAAAATGCACTTTTTTGCTTATAACTTCTGAACAATTCATCAGAAAATTATTTTCTTGATGTCTATGGATTCTTTAGATCATTCCGGATCTGTGGATGTCAATTTTGTCGAGACCACCAGGACCACCCGTCCGCCATTTTGAATTGTGTCATAAATTGCTATATCTTTTGATCTATTGTACATATCTTCACAAAAATCGATAGGCATCATCAACAACATGTGCCTGAGGTACCCCGGAAGTTAGAAGACAGCGCCACCTAGTGTTCAAGAGATATAACGATTCTTGCAAAACCCCTTATAACTACTGTAAATTTTGATCGATTTTTGTTATTTTTATGTCATTTTATTCCTTTGGTTATGCCGAATCTGATGATGTCTCAACTGTCATTTTCCAACATGGCGTCTGTCCGCCATATTGAATGGAATGAAGTACAGTTTTTTCGCTACTCCTCCCTGAAATCTTGTTCAATTTTGTTCAAAATTTTATCAGATGAACTTCAGACCGGGCCTGACAGAAATGACTGAACAGATTTTTGATATTCACTCCCGTTCCCGACATGTACAGCTCCGAAGTTGACCGTGCCTGTGCTTGTTGATTTATGCTAGTTAGCTTAGCATGCTAATTAGCTAAAATGCTAACATGTTTCTATTGACTCTAATGGGTCTCCTGAGCTATCTGGTTAACTTTGAGCAACGTTAGCATTTTTTAGCGTAGCATGCTAATCTGGCTAAAATGCTACTTCGGGCTCTTGAGAGTTCATTCTCACACCTTAACCTCTCTTCTGTGCCATATGAACTGTGTGTCAACTAATGTGGCGCACTTAGCTAAGGCACTGGTCCCGAGCCCGAGAGGTCGTGGGATCGAATCCGGGGTGGGTAACGTCGGTCCGATGGAAGTTCCGTTTTGGCCGTTTTGCTTCGTCCCGCTCGTTGCTCTGGCTACAGCCCTTCAGGGCTTGGCCCCGGTATCGCTGCTTGCAGCTATATTTATTATTATTATTATTATTCTTCTTCTTCTCCAATGGGAGTCTATGGCAGCCCTATGAAGGGAACATGGGAAAATGATGAAATTTGGCACACTTGTAGAACTGGTCATTATTAGTGATCTGACCAACTTTTGGGTCTCTAGGCCAAACTCTATAGCGCCACCACCAGTCCAAAAAATCAACATTCAAACGTTAATAACTCTTGAACCACTTATTCTATGAAAATAAAACTTAGTACATCTATTTTGTCTCTTCATGGAGATTCCATTCCACACCTTACATTAAAACTCCGCCCATTACAGTAGCGGCCATTTTGAAAAGTACAGTATTCAGTCTAAACACTACTCCTCCTTCAAAATTGGTCCAATTCTTCTGAAATTTGGCTCAGATGTTCTTTGGACTGAGCCGCACAGAAATGACTGAACAGAATTTTGATTTTCGTCTTTGTTCAAAAGTTATTCAATTGTGAACTTAATGAGGCTGACCTAAAATCGGTTGAGATGCTGTATCTTGGCCAAACTTTGATCAATCGATACCAAACTTGGTACACTTCATCTACACCATGATCTGGGGGTCCATGCCAAATTTGGGAACAGCGCCACAAATGGGTGTTGAGATACCAAAAATGCACTTTTTTGCTTATAACTTCTGAACAATTCGTCAGAAAATTATTATCTTGATGTCTATGGATTCTTTAGATCATTCCGGATCTGTGGATGTCAATTTTGTCAAGACCACCAGGACCACCCGTCCGCCATTTTGAATTTTGTCATAAATTGCTATATCTTTTGATCTACTGTACATATCTTCACAAAAATCAATAGGCATCATCAACACCATGTCCCGGAGATGCCCCGGAAGTTGGAAGACAGCGCCACCTAGTGTTCAAGAGATATAACGATTCTTGCAAAACCCCTTATAACTACTGTAAATGTTGATCAATTTTTGTTATTTTTATGTCATTTTATTCCGTGGGTTATGCCGAATCTGATGATCTCTCATTTGCCATTTTCCAATATGGCGTCTGTCCGACATATTTAATGGAATGAAATACAGTTTTTTCGCTACTCCTCCCTGAAATCTTGTTCAATTTTGTTCAAATTTTTATCAGATGAACTTCGGACCGGGCCTGACAGAAATGACTGAACAGATTTTTGATATTCACTCCCGTTCCCGGCGTGTACAGCTCTGAAGTTGACCGTGCCTGTGCTGGTTGATTTATGCTAATTAGCTTAGCATGCTAATTAGCTAAAATGCTAACACGTTTCTATTGACTCTAATGGGTCTCCTGAGCTATCTGGTTAACTTTGAGCAATGTTAGCATTTTTTAGCGTAGCATGCTAATCTGGCTAAAATGCTACTTCGGGCTTTTGAGAGTTAATTCTCACACCTTAACCTCTCTTCTGTGCCATGCAAACAGTGTGTCAACTAATGTGGCGCACTTAGCTAAGGCACTGTTTCCGAATCCGAGAGGTCGTGGGATCGAATCCGGGTTGGGTAATGTCGATCCGATGGAAGTTCTGTTTTGGCCGTTTTGCTTCGTCCCGCTCGTTGCTCTGGCTACAGCCCTTCAGGGCTTGGCCCCGGTATCGCTGCTTGCAGCTATATTAGCGATTGTTTTTGGTAGAATTTTCGAGCAAAAACAATCGATCACTATGCAAGCCCTATGAAGGGAACATGGGAAAATGATGAAATTTGGCACACTTCTAGAGATGGTCACCAATAGTGATCTGACCAACTTTGGGGTCTCTAAGACCAACTCTACAGCGCCACCACCAGTTCAAAAATTCAGTTTTTAAACTTGAATAACTCCTGAACCCTTTGGTCTATACAGATACGACTTAGTACACATGATTACTCTCTTCATGGAGATTACACTCTATACCTTACATTAAGTCTCCACCCATTACAGTAATTGCTATTTAGCTAATTAAGTGTTTCTGTTTAAACGCTACTCCTCCTTCAAAAGTGGTTTGATTTTTCTGAAATTTGCCACAGACGATCTTCGGACCGAGCCGCACAGAAATGACTGAACAGATTTTTGATATTCGTCTTTGTTCAAAAGTTATTAAATTGTGAACATAACGAGGTCGACCCAAAATCGGTTGAGATGCTGTATCTCGGCCAAACATTGATCAATCGAAACTAAACTTGATACACTTCATCTACACCATGATCTGAGGGTTCATGCCGAATTCGGGCACAGCGCCACCTATGGGTCATGATATAGCATAAATGCACATTTTTCCTTATAACTTTTGAACACCTTCTTCTATCAAGATAAAACTTAGTACACCTGATTCCTCTCTTCACGCTGATCACATTGAATAGTTTACATTAAAATTCCTGCCATTACAGTGAAGGCCATTAAGAAAAGTACAGTATTCCGTTTTTTCGCTACTCCTCCTTCAAATGTGGCCCAATTCTTCTCAAAATTTCCTCAGACAATCTTTGGACCGAGCCGCACGGAAATGACTGGACAGAATTTTTCGACCTACTGGTCAAAAAAAGAGTTATGATGCTCTGAAGTCAACAGTGTTCAATCGAAATTGTTCCAGAAGCTGTATCTCGGCCGTACTTTGATCAATCACCACAAAACTTTCTACACTTCATCAACACTATGAACTGAGAATATATCCCAAAGTTGGAAACAGCGCCACCTATGGGTCATGAGATACCAAAAATTCACATTTCTGCTCATAGCTTTTGAACAATTAGTTGGAAAATCATGATCTTGGTGTCTTTCTATTCCTCGGGTCATGCCGAATCTATGGATGTAAATTTTGCCAGGATTGACTAAACTACCTTAAAATGCTAGGCAATTTTCTTTAGTGACCTCATCCTCACACCTTAACCTTTCTTCTGCAGCTCACTGGATGTGTAAAGACTCAGTGGTGCAGTATGTTAAGCCGCTGGTTCTGAGCTTCTGAGGTCATGGGTTCGAATCCAGGACAGTTAATGTTGTTTCTGAGTTCATGGGTTTGGATCAAGGGCAGTTAATGTTGCTTCTGTTCAAGCCTTTGCATTTCCTGAGTGTGTTTGCCTTCAATCAAAAATATGTTTTTGGTCTTTCTCATCTAAAGTTCTGTTCAATTTCAAACTTCTCTACTTCTGAACTGATCGGTTGTCCTGACGTACGCTCCGTTTCGGCCGTTTTGCTTCGTCCCGCTCGTTGCTCTGGCTACAGCCCTTCAGGGCTTGGCCCCGGTATCGCTGCTTGCAGCTATATTAGCGATTGTTTTTGGTAGAATTTTCGAGCAAAAACAATCGATCACTATGCTAGCCCTATGAAGGGAACATGGGAAAATGATGAAATTTGGCACACTTCTAGAGAGGGTCACCAATAGTGATCTGACCAACTTTGGGGTCTCTAAGACCAACTCTACAGCGCCACCACCAGTTCAAAAATTCAGTTTTGAAACTTTAATAACTCCTGAACCCTTTGGTCTAGACAGATAAAACTTAGTACACATGATTACTCTCTTCATGGAGATTACATTCTATACCTTACATTAAGTTTCCACCCATTACAATAATTGCTATTAAGCTAATTAAGTGTTTCCGTTTAAACGCTACTCCTCCTTCAAAAGTGGTTTGATTTTTCTGAAATTTACCACAGACGATCTTCGGACCGAGCCGCACAGAAATGACTGAACAGATTTTTGATATTCGTCTTTGTTCAAAAGTTATTAAATTGTGAACATAACGAGGTCGACCCAAAATCGGTTAAGAGGCTGTATCTCGGCCAAACATTGATCAATCGAAACTAAACTTGATACACTTCACCAACACCATGATCTGAGGGTTCATGCCGAATTCGGGCACAGCGCCACCTATGGGTCATGAGATAGCATAAATGCACATTTTTCCTTATAACTTTTGAACACCTTCTTCTATCAAGATAAAACTTAGTACACCTGATTCCTCTCTTCACGCTGATCACATTGAATAGTTTACAATAAAATTCCTGCCATTACAGTGAAGGCCATTAAGAAAAGTACAATATTCCGTTTTTTCGCTACTCCTCCTTCAAATGTGGCCCAATTCTTCTCAAAATTTCCTCAGACGATCTTTGGACCGAGCAGCACAGAAATGACTGAACAGAATTTTTCGACTTACTGGTCAAAAAAAGAGTTATGATGCCCTGAAGTTAATAGTGTTCAATCGAAATTGTATGAGAGGCTATATCTCAGCCGTACTTTGATCAATTGCCACAAAACTCGCTACAGTTCATCAACACTATGAACTGAGAATATATCCCAAAGTTGGGAACAGTGCCACCTATGGGTCGTGAGATACCAAAGACTCACATTTCTGCTTATAACTTTTGAACAATTAGTTGGAAAATCATGATCTTGTCGTCAGTCTATTCCTCGAAACATGCCGAATCCATGGATGTAAATTTTGCCAGGATTAACTAAACTAACTGCCTGACATTAAGAATTGTGTCCTAAGTTTCTATATCTTTTCAACCCATGGAAAGATTTCTACTATAATCGGTAGGGATTATTAAAACCATGTTCTGGACATATCTCAGAAGTCTGAATTACAATTTACTCAACTTTCCATATCATGCTGCTTAAATTGCTAAGCAACTTTCTTCAGTGACCTCATTCTCACACCTTAACCTCTCTTCTGTGCCATGCAAACAGTGTGTCAACTAATGTGGCGCACTTAGCTAAGGCACTCGTCCCAAACCCGAGAGGTCGTGGGATCGAATCCGGGGTGGGTAACGTCGGTCCAACGGAAGTTCCGTTTTGGCCGTTTTGCTTCGTCCCGCTCGTTGCTCTGGCTACAGCCCTTCAGGGCTTGGCCCCGGTATCGCTGCTTGCAGCTATATTTAGGGGCCAAGCCCAGAGGGCTGTAGCCCCTATTGTATCTGTACGTTTTCTTTATTATTAGGGGCCAAGCCCAGAGGGCTGTAGCCCCTATTGTATCTGTATGTTTTTAGGGGCCAAGCCCAGAGGGCTGTAGCCCCTATTGTATCTGTATGTTTTATTATTATTATTATTATTATTCTTCTTCTTGGCCAATGGGGGTCTATGGCAGCCCTATGAAGGAAACATGGGAAAATGATGAAATTTGGCACACTTGTAGAGATGACCATTATTAGTGATCTGACCAACTTTGGGGTCTCTAGGACCAACTCTACAGCGCCACCACCAGTTCAAAAATTCAACATTCAAACGTTAATAACTCTTGAACCACTTATTCTATTAAAATAAAATTTAGTACATCTATTTTGTCTCTTCATGGAGATTCCATTCCACACCTTACATTAAGACTCCGCCCATTACAGTAACGGCCATTTTGAAAAGTACAGTATTCAGTCTAAACACTACTCCTCCTTCAAAATTGGTCCAATTCTTCTGAAATTTGGCTCAGATGTTCTTTGGACTGAGCCGCACAGAAATGACTGAACAGAATTTTGATTTTCGTCTTTGTTCAAAAGTTATTTAATTGTGAACTTAATGAGGCTGACCTAAAATCGGTTGAGATGCTGTATCTCGGCCAAACTTTGATCAATCGATACCAAACTTGGTACACTTCATCTACACCATGATCTGGGGGTCCACGCCAAATTTGGGAACAGCGCCACCTATGGGTGTCGAGTTACCAAAAATGCACTTTTTTGCTTAAAACTTCTGAACAATTCATCAGAAAATTATAATCTTGATGTCTATGGATTCTTTAGATCATTCCGAATCTGTGGATGTCCATTTTGTCAAGACCACCTGGACCACCCGTCCGCCATTTTGAAATTTGTCAAAAATTGCTATATCTTTTGATCTACTGTACATATCTTCACAAAAATCGATAGGCATCATCAACACCATGTGCCGGAGGTACCCCGGAAGTTAGAAGACAGCGCCACCTAGTGTTCAAGAGATATAACGATTCTTGCAAAACCCCTTATAACTACTGTAAATGTTGATCAATTTTTGTTATTTTTATGTCATTTTATTCCTTTGGTTATGCCGAATCTGATGATGTCTCAATTTTCATTTTCCAATATGGCGTCTGTCCGCCATATTGAATGGAATGAAATACAGTTTTTTCGCTACTCCTCCCTGAAATCTTGTTCAATTTTGTCCAAAATTTTATCAGATGAAGTTCAGACCGGGCCTGACAGAAATGACTGAACAGATTTTTGATATTCACTCCCGTTCCCGACGTGTACAGCTCTGAAGTTGACCGTGCCTGTGCTGGTTGATTTATGCTAATTAGCTTAGCATGCTAATTAGCTAAAATGCTAACACGTTTCTATTGACTCTAATGGGTCTCCTGAGCTATCTGGTTAACTTTGAGCAACGTTAGCATTTTTTAGCGTAGCATGCTAATCTGGCTAAAATGCTGCTTCGGGATTTTGAGAGTTCATTCTCACACCTTAACCTCTCTTCTGTGCCATGCAAACTGTGTGTCAACTAATGTGGCGCACTTAGCTAAGGCACCGGTTCCGAACCCGAGAGGTCGTGGGATCGAATCCGGGGTGGGTAACGTCGGTCCGATGGAAGTTCCGTTTTGGCCGTTTTGCTTCGTCCCGCTCGTTGCTCTGGCTACAGCCCTTCAGGGCTTGGCCCCGGTATCGCTGCTTGCAGCTATATTTAGGGGCCAAGCCCAGAGGGCTGTAGCCCCTATTGTATCTGTACGTTTTCTTTATTATTATTATTATTATTATTCTTCTTCTTCTCCAATGGGAGTCTATGGCAGCCCTATGAAGGGAACATGGGAAAATGATGAAATTTGGCACACTTGTAGAGATGACCATTATTAGTGATCTGACCAACTTTGGGGTCTCTAGGACCAACTCTACAGCGCCACCACCAGTTCAAAAATTCAACATTCAAACGTTAATAACTCTTGAACCACTTATTCTATGAAAATAAAACTTACTACATCTGTTTTGTCTCTTCATGGAGATTCCATTCCATATCTTACATTAAGACTCCGCCCATTACAGTAGCGGCCATTTTGAAAAGTACAGTATTCAGTCTAAACACTACTCCTCCTTCAAAATTGGTCCAATTCTTCTGAAATTTGTCTAAGATGTTCTTTGGACTGAGCCGCACAGAAATGACTGAACAGAATTTTTTGAACACTAGTGAAAAAAAAAGTTATGATGCTGTGAACTTACTGAGGTTGACCTCAAATCGGTTGAGATGCTGTATCTCGGCCAAACTTTGATCAATCGATACCAAACTTGGTACACTTCATCTACACCATGATTTGGGGGTCCACGCCAAATTTGGGAACAGCGCCACCTATGGGTGTTGAGATACCAAAAATGCACTTTTTTGCTTATAACTTCTGAACAATTCATCAGAAAATTATTTTCTTGATGTCTATGGATTCTTTAGATCATTCCGGATCTGTGGATGTCAATTTTGTCGAGACCACCAGGACCACCCGTCCGCCATTTTGAATTTTGTCATAAATTGCTATATCTTTTGATCTATTGTACATATCTTCACAAAAATCGATAGGCATCATCAACACCATATCCCGGAGGTACCCCGGAAGTTGGAAGACAGCGCCACCTAGTGTTCAAGAGATATAACGATTCTTGCAAAACCCCTTATAACTACTGTAAATGTTGATCGATTTTTGTTATTTTTATGTCATTTTATTCCTTTGGTTATGCCGAATCTGATGATGTCTCAACTGTCATTTTCCAACATGGCGTCTGTCCGCCATATTGAATGGAATGAAATACAGTTTTTTCGCTACTCCTCCCTGAAATCTTGTTCAATTTTGTTCAAAATGTTATCAGATGAACTTCAGACCGGGCCTGACAGAAATGACTGAACAGATTTTTGATATTCACTCCCGTTCCCGACATGTACAGCTCTGAACTTGACCGTGCCTGTGCTTGTTGATTTATGCTAGTTAGCTTAGCATGCTAATTAGCTAAAATGCTAACACGTTTCTATTGACTCTAATGGGTCTCCTGAGCTATCTGGTTAACTTTGAGCAACGTTAGCATTTTTTAGCGTAGCATGCTAATCTGGCTAAAATGCTGATTTGGGCTTTTGAGAGTTAATTCTCACACCTTAACCTCTCTTCTGTGCCATGCAAACTGTGTGTCAACTAATGTGGCGCACTTCGCTAAGGCACCGGTCCCAAACCCGAGAGGTCGTGGGATCGAATCCGGGGTGGGTAACGTCGATCCGATGTAAGTTCCGTTTTGGCCGTTTTGCTTCGTCCCGCTCGTTGCTCTGGCTACAGCCCTTCAGGGCTTGGCCCCGGTATCGCTGCTTGCAGCTATATTAGCGATTGTTTTTGGTAGAATTTTCGAGCAAAAACAATCGATCACTATGCTAGCCCTATGAAGGGAACATGGGAAAATGATGAAATTTGGCACACTTCTAGAGAGGGTCACCAATAGTGATCTGACCAACTTTGGGGTCTCTAAGACCAACTCTACAGCGCCACCACCAGTTCAAAAATTCAGTTTTGAAACTTTAATAACTCCTGAACCCTTTGGTCTAGACAGATAAAACTTAGTACACATGATTACTCTCTTCATGGAGATTACATTCTATACCTTACATTAAGTTTCCACCCATTACAATAATTGCTATTAAGCTAATTAAGTGTTTCCGTTTAAACGCTACTCCTCCTTCAAAAGTGGTTTGATTTTTCTGAAATTTACCACAGACGATCTTCGGACCGAGCCGCACAGAAATGACTGAACAGATTTTTGATATTCGTCTTTGTTCAAAAGTTATTAAATTGTGAACATAACGAGGTCGACCCAAAATCGGTTAAGAGGCTGTATCTCGGCCAAACATTGATCAATCGAAACTAAACTTGATACACTTCACCAACACCATGATCTGAGGGTTCATGCCGAATTCGGGCACAGCGCCACCTATGGGTCATGAGATAGCATAAATGCACATTTTTCCTTATAACTTTTGAACACCTTCTTCTATCAAGATAAAACTTAGTACACCTGATTCCTCTCTTCACGCTGATCACATTGAATAGTTTACAATAAAATTCCTGCCATTACAGTGAAGGCCATTAAGAAAAGTACAATATTCCGTTTTTTCGCTACTCCTCCTTCAAATGTGGCCCAATTCTTCTCAAAATTTCCTCAGACGATCTTTGGACCGAGCAGCACAGAAATGACTGAACAGAATTTTTCGACTTACTGGTCAAAAAAAGAGTTATGATGCCCTGAAGTTAATAGTGTTCAATCGAAATTGTATGAGAGGCTATATCTCAGCCGTACTTTGATCAATTGCCACAAAACTCGCTACAGTTCATCAACACTATGAACTGAGAATATATCCCAAAGTTGGGAACAGTGCCACCTATGGGTCGTGAGATACCAAAGACTCACATTTCTGCTTATAACTTTTGAACAATTAGTTGGAAAATCATGATCTTGTCGTCAGTCTATTCCTCGAAACATGCCGAATCCATGGATGTAAATTTTGCCAGGATTAACTAAACTAACTGCCTGACATTAAGAATTGTGTCCTAAGTTTCTATATCTTTTCAACCCATGGAAAGATTTCTACTATAATCGGTAGGGATTATTAAAACCATGTTCTGGACATATCTCAGAAGTCTGAATTACAATTTACTCAACTTTCCATATCATGCTGCTTAAATTGCTAAGCAACTTTCTTCAGTGACCTCATTCTCACACCTTAACCTCTCTTCTGTGCCATGCAAACAGTGTGTCAACTAATGTGGCGCACTTAGCTAAGGCACTCGTCCCAAACCCGAGAGGTCGTGGGATCGAATCCGGGGTGGGTAACGTCGGTCCAACGGAAGTTCCGTTTTGGCCGTTTTGCTTCGTCCCGCTCGTTGCTCTGGCTACAGCCCTTCAGGGCTTGGCCCCGGTATCGCTGCTTGCAGCTATATTTATTCTTCTTCTTCTTCTTCTTCTCGTCCAATGGGAGTCTATGGTAGCCCTATGAAGGGAAAAAGGGAAAATGATGAAATTTGGCACACTTGTAGAGATGACCATTATTAGTGATCTGACCAACTTTGGGGTCTCTAGGGCAAACTCTATAGCGCCACCACCAGCTCAAAAATTCAACATTCAAACATTAATAACTCTTGAACCACTAATTCTATTAAAATAAAACTTAGTACATCTGTTTTGTCTCTTCATGGAGATTCCATTCCATATCTTACATTAAGACTCCTCCCATTACAGTAGCGGCCATTTTGAAAAGTACAGTATTCAGTCTAAGCACTACTCCTCCTTCAAAATTAGTCCAATTCTTCTGAAATTTGGCTCAGATGTTCTTTGGACTGAGCCGCACAGAAATGACTCAACAGAATTTTTTGAACACTAGTGAAAAAAAAAGTTATGATGCTGTGAACTTACTGAGGTTGACCTCAAATGGGTTGAGATGCTGTATCTCGGCCAAACATTGATCAATCGATACCAAACTTGGTTCACTTCATCTACACCATAACTTGGGGGTCCATGCCAAATTTGGGAACAGCGCCACCTATGGGTGTTGAGATTCCAAAAATGCACTTTTTTGCTTATAACTTCTGAACAATTCATCAGAAAATTATGATCTTGATGTCTATGGTTTCTGTAGATCATTTTGAATCTGTGGATGTCAATTTTGTCAAGACCACCTGGACCACCCGTCCGCCATTTTGAAATTTGTCAAAAATTGCTATAACTTTTGAACTACTGTACAAATCTTCACAAAAATCGATAGGCATCATCAACACCATGTGCCGGAAGTACCCCGGAAGTTGGAAGACAGCGCCACCTAGTGTTCAAGAGATATAACGATTCTTGCAAAACCCCTTATAACTACTGTAAATGTTGATCAATTTTTGTTATTTTTATGTCATTTTATTCCTTTGGTTATGCCGATTCTGATGATGTCTCAATTGTCATTTTCCAACATGGCGTCTGTCCGCCATATTGAATGGAATGAAATACAGTTTTTTCGCTACTCCTCCCTGAAATCTTGTTCAATTTTGTTCAAAATTTTAACAGATGAACTTCAGACCGGGCCTGACAGAAATGACTCAACAAATTTTTGATATTCACTCCCGTTCCAGAGATGTACAGCTCCAAAGTTGACCGTGCCTGTGCTTGTTGATTTATGCTAGTTAGCTTAGCATGCTAATGAACTAAAATGCTAACACTTTTCTATTCACTCTAATGGGTCTCTTGAGCAATCTGGTTAACTTTGACAATGTTAGCATTTTTTAGCGTAGCATGCTAATCTGGCTAAAATGCTACTTCGGGCTTGTGAGAGAGATCATTCTCACACCTTAACTTCTCTTCTGTGCCGTGTAAGTTGTGTGTCAACTAATGTGGCACACTTAGCTAAGGCGTTGGTACTGAACCTGTGAGGTTGTGGGTTCGAAACCTGTATGGGAAAAGTTTAAAATTGGGTATAAAGTTGTCATTTCAATTCCTTTATTACATGGGTAAGAGCTGTACTAAAGTTTCTTAATATGGGATCAAAAATAAGTGTGTTTTTGTAACTTCATTCTGCGTTCGTTCTCATCAGACCTTCTGATTTCACCTTATCTGTAATTCTGAATCTATCTGTTCTGTAAAAAGGGCTGAAAAAGTTGCTTGAAAAAACCTTAAAAGCCAAAGAGCAATAAGGGCTTGGCCCCAGAAAGGCTGCTTGCAGCTTTAATTAGGGGCCAAGCCCAGAGGGCTGTAGCCCCTATTGTATCTGTATGTTTTATTTATTATTATTATTATTATTATTCTTCTTCTTCTTCTCGTCCAATGGGAGTCTATGGCAGCCCTATGAAGGGAACATGGGAAAATGATGAAATTTGGCACACTTGTAGAGATGACCATTATTAGTGATCTGACCAACTTTGGGGTCTCTAGGACCAACTCTACAGCGCCACCACCAGTTCAAAAATTCAACATTCAAACGTTAATAACTCTTGAACCACTTATTCTATGAAAATAAAACTTACTACATCTGTTTTGTCTCTTCATGGAGATTCCATTCCATATCTTACATTAAGACTCCGCCCATTACAGTAGCGGCCATTTTGAAAAGTACAGTATTCAGTCTAAACACTACTCCTCCTTCAAAATTGGTCCAATTCTTCTGAAATTTGGCTCAGATATTCTTTGGACTGAGCCGCACAGAAATGACTGAACAGATTTTTGATTTTCATCTTTGTTCAAAAGTTATTCAATTGTGAACTTAATGAGGCTGACCTAAAATCGGTTGAGATGCTGTATCTCGGCCAAACTTTGATCAATCGTAACCAAACTTGGTACACTTCGTCTACACCATGATCTGGGGGTCCATGCCAAATTTGGGAATAGCGCCACCTATGGGTGTTGAGATACCAAAAATGCACTTTTTTGCTTATAACTTCTGAACAATTCATCTGAAAATTATGATCTTGATGTCTATGGATTCTTTAGATCATTCCGAATCTGTGGATGTCAATTTTGTCAAGACCACCTGGACCACCCGTCCGCCATTTTGAAATTTGTCAAAAATTGCTATATCTTTTGATCTACTGTACATATCTTCACAAAAATCGATAGGCATCATCAACACCATATCCCGGAGGTACCCCGGAAGTTGGAAGCGAGCGCCACCTAGTGTTCAAGAGATATAACGATTCTTGCAAAACCCCTTATAACTACTGTAAATGTTGATCGATTTTTGTTATTTTTATGTCATTTTATTCCGTGGGTTATGCTGAATCTGATGATGTCTCAATTTTCATTTTCCAATATGGCGTCTGTCCACCATATTGAATGGAATGAAATACAGTTTTTTCGCTACTCCTCCCTGAAATCTTGTTCAATTTTGTCCAAAATTTTATCAGATGAACTTCAGACCGGGCCTGACAGAAATGACTGAACAGATTTTTGATATTCACTCCCGTTCCTGACATGTACAGCTCTGAAGTTGACCGTGCCTGTGCTTGTTAATTCATGCTAATTAGCTTAGCATGCTAATTAGCTAAAATGCTAACATGTTTCTATTGACTCTAATGGGTCTCCTGAGCTATCTGGTTAACTTTGAGCAACGTTAGCATTTTTTAGCGTAGCATGCTAATCTGGCTAAAATGCTGCTTCGGGCTTTTGAGAGTTCATTCTCACACCTTAACGTCTCTTCTGTGCCATGCAAACTGTGTGTCAACTAATGTGGCGCACTTCGCTAAGGCACCAGTCCCAAACCCGAGAGGTCGTGGGATCGAATCCGGGGTGGGTAACGTCGATCCGATGTAAGTTCCGTTTTGGCCGTTTTGCTTCGTCCCGCTCGTTGCTCTGGCTACAGCCCTTCAGGGCTTGGCCCCGGTATCGCTGCTTGCAGCTATATTTAGGGGCCAAGCCCAGAGGGCTGTAGCCCCTATTGTATCTGTACGTTTTCTTTATTAGGGGCCAAGCCCAGAGGGCTGTAGCCCCTATTGTATCTGTATGTTTTATTATTATTATTATTATTATTATTCTTCTTCTTTTCGTCCCATTGGGTCTATGGCAGCCCTATGAAGGGAACATGGGAAAATGATGAAATTTGGCACACTTGTAGAACTGGTCATTATTAGTGATCTGACCAACTTTGGGGTCTCTAGGCCAAACTCTATAGCGCCACCACCAGTCCAAAAATTCAACATTCAAACGTTAATAACTCTTGAACCACTTATTCTATGAAAATAAAACTTAGTACATCTATTTTGTCTCTTCATGGAGATTCCATTCCATATCTTACATTAAGACTCCGCCCATTACAGTGGCGGCCATTTTGAAAAGTACAGTATTCAGTCTAAACACTACTCCTCCTTCAAAATTGGTCCAATTCTTCTGAAATTTGGCTCAGATGTTCTTTGGACTGAGCCGCACAGAAATGACTGAACAGAATTTTGATTTTCGTCTTTGTTCAAAAGTTATTCAATTGTGAACTTAATGAGGCTGACCTAAAATCGGTTGAGATGCTGTATCTCGGCCAAACTTTGATCAATCGATACCAAACTTGGTACACTTCATCTACACCATGATCTGGGGGTCCACGCCAAATTTGGGAACAGCGCCACCTATGGGTGTTGAGATACCAAAAATGCACTTTTTTGCTTATAACTTCTGAACAATTCATCAGAAAATTATTTTCTTGATGTCTATGGATTCTTTAGATCATTCCGGATCTGTGGATGTCAATTTTGTCGAGACCACCAGGACCACCCGTCCGCCATTTTGAATTGTGTCATAAATTGCTATATCTTTTGATCTATTGTACATATCTTCACAAAAATCGATAGGCATCATCAACAACATGTGCCTGAGGTACCCCGGAAGTTAGAAGACAGCGCCACCTAGTGTTCAAGAGATATAACGATTCTTGCAAAACCCCTTATAACTACTGTAAATTTTGATCGATTTTTGTTATTTTTATGTCATTTTATTCCTTTGGTTATGCCGAATCTGATGATGTCTCAACTGTCATTTTCCAACATGGCGTCTGTCCGCCATATTGAATGGAATGAAGTACAGTTTTTTCGCTACTCCTCCCTGAAATCTTGTTCAATTTTGTTCAAAATTTTATCAGATGAACTTCAGACCGGGCCTGACAGAAATGACTGAACAGATTTTTGATATTCACTCCCGTTCCCGACATGTACAGCTCCGAAGTTGACCGTGCCTGTGCTTGTTGATTTATGCTAGTTAGCTTAGCATGCTAATTAGCTAAAATGCTAACATGTTTCTATTGACTCTAATGGGTCTCCTGAGCTATCTGGTTAACTTTGAGCAACGTTAGCATTTTTTAGCGTAGCATGCTAATCTGGCTAAAATGCTACTTCGGGCTCTTGAGAGTTCATTCTCACACCTTAACCTCTCTTCTGTGCCATATGAACTGTGTGTCAACTAATGTGGCGCACTTAGCTAAGGCACTGGTCCCGAGCCCGAGAGGTCGTGGGATCGAATCCGGGGTGGGTAACGTCGGTCCGATGGAAGTTCCGTTTTGGCCGTTTTGCTTCGTCCCGCTCGTTGCTCTGGCTACAGCCCTTCAGGGCTTGGCCCCGGTATCGCTGCTTGCAGCTATATTTATTATTATTATTATTATTCTTCTTCTTCTCCAATGGGAGTCTATGGCAGCCCTATGAAGGGAACATGGGAAAATGATGAAATTTGGCACACTTGTAGAACTGGTCATTATTAGTGATCTGACCAACTTTTGGGTCTCTAGGCCAAACTCTATAGCGCCACCACCAGTCCAAAAAATCAACATTCAAACGTTAATAACTCTTGAACCACTTATTCTATGAAAATAAAACTTAGTACATCTATTTTGTCTCTTCATGGAGATTCCATTCCACACCTTACATTAAAACTCCGCCCATTACAGTAGCGGCCATTTTGAAAAGTACAGTATTCAGTCTAAACACTACTCCTCCTTCAAAATTGGTCCAATTCTTCTGAAATTTGGCTCAGATGTTCTTTGGACTGAGCCGCACAGAAATGACTGAACAGAATTTTGATTTTCGTCTTTGTTCAAAAGTTATTCAATTGTGAACTTAATGAGGCTGACCTAAAATCGGTTGAGATGCTGTATCTTGGCCAAACTTTGATCAATCGATACCAAACTTGGTACACTTCATCTACACCATGATCTGGGGGTCCATGCCAAATTTGGGAACAGCGCCACAAATGGGTGTTGAGATACCAAAAATGCACTTTTTTGCTTATAACTTCTGAACAATTCGTCAGAAAATTATTATCTTGATGTCTATGGATTCTTTAGATCATTCCGGATCTGTGGATGTCAATTTTGTCAAGACCACCAGGACCACCCGTCCGCCATTTTGAATTTTGTCATAAATTGCTATATCTTTTGATCTACTGTACATATCTTCACAAAAATCAATAGGCATCATCAACACCATGTCCCGGAGATGCCCCGGAAGTTGGAAGACAGCGCCACCTAGTGTTCAAGAGATATAACGATTCTTGCAAAACCCCTTATAACTACTGTAAATGTTGATCAATTTTTGTTATTTTTATGTCATTTTATTCCGTGGGTTATGCCGAATCTGATGATCTCTCATTTGCCATTTTCCAATATGGCGTCTGTCCGACATATTTAATGGAATGAAATACAGTTTTTTCGCTACTCCTCCCTGAAATCTTGTTCAATTTTGTTCAAATTTTTATCAGATGAACTTCGGACCGGGCCTGACAGAAATGACTGAACAGATTTTTGATATTCACTCCCGTTCCCGGCGTGTACAGCTCTGAAGTTGACCGTGCCTGTGCTGGTTGATTTATGCTAATTAGCTTAGCATGCTAATTAGCTAAAATGCTAACACGTTTCTATTGACTCTAATGGGTCTCCTGAGCTATCTGGTTAACTTTGAGCAATGTTAGCATTTTTTAGCGTAGCATGCTAATCTGGCTAAAATGCTACTTCGGGCTTTTGAGAGTTAATTCTCACACCTTAACCTCTCTTCTGTGCCATGCAAACAGTGTGTCAACTAATGTGGCGCACTTAGCTAAGGCACTGTTTCCGAATCCGAGAGGTCGTGGGATCGAATCCGGGTTGGGTAATGTCGATCCGATGGAAGTTCTGTTTTGGCCGTTTTGCTTCGTCCCGCTCGTTGCTCTGGCTACAGCCCTTCAGGGCTTGGCCCCGGTATCGCTGCTTGCAGCTATATTAGCGATTGTTTTTGGTAGAATTTTCGAGCAAAAACAATCGATCACTATGCAAGCCCTATGAAGGGAACATGGGAAAATGATGAAATTTGGCACACTTCTAGAGATGGTCACCAATAGTGATCTGACCAACTTTGGGGTCTCTAAGACCAACTCTACAGCGCCACCACCAGTTCAAAAATTCAGTTTTTAAACTTGAATAACTCCTGAACCCTTTGGTCTATACAGATACGACTTAGTACACATGATTACTCTCTTCATGGAGATTACACTCTATACCTTACATTAAGTCTCCACCCATTACAGTAATTGCTATTTAGCTAATTAAGTGTTTCTGTTTAAACGCTACTCCTCCTTCAAAAGTGGTTTGATTTTTCTGAAATTTGCCACAGACGATCTTCGGACCGAGCCGCACAGAAATGACTGAACAGATTTTTGATATTCGTCTTTGTTCAAAAGTTATTAAATTGTGAACATAACGAGGTCGACCCAAAATCGGTTGAGATGCTGTATCTCGGCCAAACATTGATCAATCGAAACTAAACTTGATACACTTCATCTACACCATGATCTGAGGGTTCATGCCGAATTCGGGCACAGCGCCACCTATGGGTCATGATATAGCATAAATGCACATTTTTCCTTATAACTTTTGAACACCTTCTTCTATCAAGATAAAACTTAGTACACCTGATTCCTCTCTTCACGCTGATCACATTGAATAGTTTACATTAAAATTCCTGCCATTACAGTGAAGGCCATTAAGAAAAGTACAGTATTCCGTTTTTTCGCTACTCCTCCTTCAAATGTGGCCCAATTCTTCTCAAAATTTCCTCAGACAATCTTTGGACCGAGCCGCACGGAAATGACTGGACAGAATTTTTCGACCTACTGGTCAAAAAAAGAGTTATGATGCTCTGAAGTCAACAGTGTTCAATCGAAATTGTTCCAGAAGCTGTATCTCGGCCGTACTTTGATCAATCACCACAAAACTTTCTACACTTCATCAACACTATGAACTGAGAATATATCCCAAAGTTGGAAACAGCGCCACCTATGGGTCATGAGATACCAAAAATTCACATTTCTGCTCATAGCTTTTGAACAATTAGTTGGAAAATCATGATCTTGGTGTCTTTCTATTCCTCGGGTCATGCCGAATCTATGGATGTAAATTTTGCCAGGATTGACTAAACTACCTTAAAATGCTAGGCAATTTTCTTTAGTGACCTCATCCTCACACCTTAACCTTTCTTCTGCAGCTCACTGGATGTGTAAAGACTCAGTGGTGCAGTATGTTAAGCCGCTGGTTCTGAGCTTCTGAGGTCATGGGTTCGAATCCAGGACAGTTAATGTTGTTTCTGAGTTCATGGGTTTGGATCAAGGGCAGTTAATGTTGCTTCTGTTCAAGCCTTTGCATTTCCTGAGTGTGTTTGCCTTCAATCAAAAATATGTTTTTGGTCTTTCTCATCTAAAGTTCTGTTCAATTTCAAACTTCTCTACTTCTGAACTGATCGGTTGTCCTGACGTACGCTCCGTTTCGGCCGTTTTGCTTCGTCCCGCTCGTTGCTCTGGCTACAGCCCTTCAGGGCTTGGCCCCGGTATCGCTGCTTGCAGCTATATTAGCGATTGTTTTTGGTAGAATTTTCGAGCAAAAACAATCGATCACTATGCTAGCCCTATGAAGGGAACATGGGAAAATGATGAAATTTGGCACACTTCTAGAGAGGGTCACCAATAGTGATCTGACCAACTTTGGGGTCTCTAAGACCAACTCTACAGCGCCACCACCAGTTCAAAAATTCAGTTTTGAAACTTTAATAACTCCTGAACCCTTTGGTCTAGACAGATAAAACTTAGTACACATGATTACTCTCTTCATGGAGATTACATTCTATACCTTACATTAAGTTTCCACCCATTACAATAATTGCTATTAAGCTAATTAAGTGTTTCCGTTTAAACGCTACTCCTCCTTCAAAAGTGGTTTGATTTTTCTGAAATTTACCACAGACGATCTTCGGACCGAGCCGCACAGAAATGACTGAACAGATTTTTGATATTCGTCTTTGTTCAAAAGTTATTAAATTGTGAACATAACGAGGTCGACCCAAAATCGGTTAAGAGGCTGTATCTCGGCCAAACATTGATCAATCGAAACTAAACTTGATACACTTCACCAACACCATGATCTGAGGGTTCATGCCGAATTCGGGCACAGCGCCACCTATGGGTCATGAGATAGCATAAATGCACATTTTTCCTTATAACTTTTGAACACCTTCTTCTATCAAGATAAAACTTAGTACACCTGATTCCTCTCTTCACGCTGATCACATTGAATAGTTTACAATAAAATTCCTGCCATTACAGTGAAGGCCATTAAGAAAAGTACAATATTCCGTTTTTTCGCTACTCCTCCTTCAAATGTGGCCCAATTCTTCTCAAAATTTCCTCAGACGATCTTTGGACCGAGCAGCACAGAAATGACTGAACAGAATTTTTCGACTTACTGGTCAAAAAAAGAGTTATGATGCCCTGAAGTTAATAGTGTTCAATCGAAATTGTATGAGAGGCTATATCTCAGCCGTACTTTGATCAATTGCCACAAAACTCGCTACAGTTCATCAACACTATGAACTGAGAATATATCCCAAAGTTGGGAACAGTGCCACCTATGGGTCGTGAGATACCAAAGACTCACATTTCTGCTTATAACTTTTGAACAATTAGTTGGAAAATCATGATCTTGTCGTCAGTCTATTCCTCGAAACATGCCGAATCCATGGATGTAAATTTTGCCAGGATTAACTAAACTAACTGCCTGACATTAAGAATTGTGTCCTAAGTTTCTATATCTTTTCAACCCATGGAAAGATTTCTACTATAATCGGTAGGGATTATTAAAACCATGTTCTGGACATATCTCAGAAGTCTGAATTACAATTTACTCAACTTTCCATATCATGCTGCTTAAATTGCTAAGCAACTTTCTTCAGTGACCTCATTCTCACACCTTAACCTCTCTTCTGTGCCATGCAAACAGTGTGTCAACTAATGTGGCGCACTTAGCTAAGGCACTCGTCCCAAACCCGAGAGGTCGTGGGATCGAATCCGGGGTGGGTAACGTCGGTCCAACGGAAGTTCCGTTTTGGCCGTTTTGCTTCGTCCCGCTCGTTGCTCTGGCTACAGCCCTTCAGGGCTTGGCCCCGGTATCGCTGCTTGCAGCTATATTTATTATTATTATTCTTCTTCTTTTCGTCCCATTGGGTCTATGGCAGCCCTATGAAGGGAACATGGGAAAATGATGAAATTTGGCACACTTGTAGAACTGGTCATTATTAGTGATCTGACCAACTTTGGGGTCTCTAGGCCAAACTCTATAGCGCCACCACCAGTCCAAAAATTCAACATTCAAACGTTAATAACTCTTGAACCACTTATTCTATGAAAATAAAACTTAGTACATCTATTTTGTCTCTTCATGGAGATTCCATTCCATATCTTACATTAAGACTCCGCCCATTACAGTGGCGGCCATTTTGAAAAGTACAGTATTCAGTCTAAACACTACTCCTCCTTCAAAATTGGTCCAATTCTTCTGAAATTTGGCTCAGATGTTCTTTGGACTGAGCCGCACAGAAATGACTGAACAGAATTTTGATTTTCGTCTTTGTTCAAAAGTTATTCAATTGTGAACTTAATGAGGCTGACCTAAAATCGGTTGAGATGCTGTATCTCGGCCAAACTTTGATCAATCGATACCAAACTTGGTACACTTCATCTACACCATGATCTGGGGGTCCACGCCAAATTTGGGAACAGCGCCACCTATGGGTGTTGAGATACCAAAAATGCACTTTTTTGCTTATAACTTCTGAACAATTCATCAGAAAATTATTTTCTTGATGTCTATGGATTCTTTAGATCATTCCGGATCTGTGGATGTCAATTTTGTCGAGACCACCAGGACCACCCGTCCGCCATTTTGAATTGTGTCATAAATTGCTATATCTTTTGATCTATTGTACATATCTTCACAAAAATCGATAGGCATCATCAACAACATGTGCCTGAGGTACCCCGGAAGTTAGAAGACAGCGCCACCTAGTGTTCAAGAGATATAACGATTCTTGCAAAACCCCTTATAACTACTGTAAATTTTGATCGATTTTTGTTATTTTTATGTCATTTTATTCCTTTGGTTATGCCGAATCTGATGATGTCTCAACTGTCATTTTCCAACATGGCGTCTGTCCGCCATATTGAATGGAATGAAGTACAGTTTTTTCGCTACTCCTCCCTGAAATCTTGTTCAATTTTGTTCAAAATTTTATCAGATGAACTTCAGACCGGGCCTGACAGAAATGACTGAACAGATTTTTGATATTCACTCCCGTTCCCGACATGTACAGCTCCGAAGTTGACCGTGCCTGTGCTTGTTGATTTATGCTAGTTAGCTTAGCATGCTAATTAGCTAAAATGCTAACATGTTTCTATTGACTCTAATGGGTCTCCTGAGCTATCTGGTTAACTTTGAGCAACGTTAGCATTTTTTAGCGTAGCATGCTAATCTGGCTAAAATGCTACTTCGGGCTCTTGAGAGTTCATTCTCACACCTTAACCTCTCTTCTGTGCCATATGAACTGTGTGTCAACTAATGTGGCGCACTTAGCTAAGGCACTGGTCCCGAGCCCGAGAGGTCGTGGGATCGAATCCGGGGTGGGTAACGTCGGTCCGATGGAAGTTCCGTTTTGGCCGTTTTGCTTCGTCCCGCTCGTTGCTCTGGCTACAGCCCTTCAGGGCTTGGCCCCGGTATCGCTGCTTGCAGCTATATTTATTATTATTATTATTATTCTTCTTCTTCTCCAATGGGAGTCTATGGCAGCCCTATGAAGGGAACATGGGAAAATGATGAAATTTGGCACACTTGTAGAACTGGTCATTATTAGTGATCTGACCAACTTTTGGGTCTCTAGGCCAAACTCTATAGCGCCACCACCAGTCCAAAAAATCAACATTCAAACGTTAATAACTCTTGAACCACTTATTCTATGAAAATAAAACTTAGTACATCTATTTTGTCTCTTCATGGAGATTCCATTCCACACCTTACATTAAAACTCCGCCCATTACAGTAGCGGCCATTTTGAAAAGTACAGTATTCAGTCTAAACACTACTCCTCCTTCAAAATTGGTCCAATTCTTCTGAAATTTGGCTCAGATGTTCTTTGGACTGAGCCGCACAGAAATGACTGAACAGAATTTTGATTTTCGTCTTTGTTCAAAAGTTATTCAATTGTGAACTTAATGAGGCTGACCTAAAATCGGTTGAGATGCTGTATCTTGGCCAAACTTTGATCAATCGATACCAAACTTGGTACACTTCATCTACACCATGATCTGGGGGTCCATGCCAAATTTGGGAACAGCGCCACAAATGGGTGTTGAGATACCAAAAATGCACTTTTTTGCTTATAACTTCTGAACAATTCGTCAGAAAATTATTATCTTGATGTCTATGGATTCTTTAGATCATTCCGGATCTGTGGATGTCAATTTTGTCAAGACCACCAGGACCACCCGTCCGCCATTTTGAATTTTGTCATAAATTGCTATATCTTTTGATCTACTGTACATATCTTCACAAAAATCAATAGGCATCATCAACACCATGTCCCGGAGATGCCCCGGAAGTTGGAAGACAGCGCCACCTAGTGTTCAAGAGATATAACGATTCTTGCAAAACCCCTTATAACTACTGTAAATGTTGATCAATTTTTGTTATTTTTATGTCATTTTATTCCGTGGGTTATGCCGAATCTGATGATCTCTCATTTGCCATTTTCCAATATGGCGTCTGTCCGACATATTTAATGGAATGAAATACAGTTTTTTCGCTACTCCTCCCTGAAATCTTGTTCAATTTTGTTCAAATTTTTATCAGATGAACTTCGGACCGGGCCTGACAGAAATGACTGAACAGATTTTTGATATTCACTCCCGTTCCCGGCGTGTACAGCTCTGAAGTTGACCGTGCCTGTGCTGGTTGATTTATGCTAATTAGCTTAGCATGCTAATTAGCTAAAATGCTAACACGTTTCTATTGACTCTAATGGGTCTCCTGAGCTATCTGGTTAACTTTGAGCAATGTTAGCATTTTTTAGCGTAGCATGCTAATCTGGCTAAAATGCTACTTCGGGCTTTTGAGAGTTAATTCTCACACCTTAACCTCTCTTCTGTGCCATGCAAACAGTGTGTCAACTAATGTGGCGCACTTAGCTAAGGCACTGTTTCCGAATCCGAGAGGTCGTGGGATCGAATCCGGGTTGGGTAATGTCGATCCGATGGAAGTTCTGTTTTGGCCGTTTTGCTTCGTCCCGCTCGTTGCTCTGGCTACAGCCCTTCAGGGCTTGGCCCCGGTATCGCTGCTTGCAGCTATATTAGCGATTGTTTTTGGTAGAATTTTCGAGCAAAAACAATCGATCACTATGCAAGCCCTATGAAGGGAACATGGGAAAATGATGAAATTTGGCACACTTCTAGAGATGGTCACCAATAGTGATCTGACCAACTTTGGGGTCTCTAAGACCAACTCTACAGCGCCACCACCAGTTCAAAAATTCAGTTTTTAAACTTGAATAACTCCTGAACCCTTTGGTCTATACAGATACGACTTAGTACACATGATTACTCTCTTCATGGAGATTACACTCTATACCTTACATTAAGTCTCCACCCATTACAGTAATTGCTATTTAGCTAATTAAGTGTTTCTGTTTAAACGCTACTCCTCCTTCAAAAGTGGTTTGATTTTTCTGAAATTTGCCACAGACGATCTTCGGACCGAGCCGCACAGAAATGACTGAACAGATTTTTGATATTCGTCTTTGTTCAAAAGTTATTAAATTGTGAACATAACGAGGTCGACCCAAAATCGGTTGAGATGCTGTATCTCGGCCAAACATTGATCAATCGAAACTAAACTTGATACACTTCATCTACACCATGATCTGAGGGTTCATGCCGAATTCGGGCACAGCGCCACCTATGGGTCATGATATAGCATAAATGCACATTTTTCCTTATAACTTTTGAACACCTTCTTCTATCAAGATAAAACTTAGTACACCTGATTCCTCTCTTCACGCTGATCACATTGAATAGTTTACATTAAAATTCCTGCCATTACAGTGAAGGCCATTAAGAAAAGTACAGTATTCCGTTTTTTCGCTACTCCTCCTTCAAATGTGGCCCAATTCTTCTCAAAATTTCCTCAGACAATCTTTGGACCGAGCCGCACGGAAATGACTGGACAGAATTTTTCGACCTACTGGTCAAAAAAAGAGTTATGATGCTCTGAAGTCAACAGTGTTCAATCGAAATTGTTCCAGAAGCTGTATCTCGGCCGTACTTTGATCAATCACCACAAAACTTTCTACACTTCATCAACACTATGAACTGAGAATATATCCCAAAGTTGGAAACAGCGCCACCTATGGGTCATGAGATACCAAAAATTCACATTTCTGCTCATAGCTTTTGAACAATTAGTTGGAAAATCATGATCTTGGTGTCTTTCTATTCCTCGGGTCATGCCGAATCTATGGATGTAAATTTTGCCAGGATTGACTAAACTACCTTAAAATGCTAGGCAATTTTCTTTAGTGACCTCATCCTCACACCTTAACCTTTCTTCTGCAGCTCACTGGATGTGTAAAGACTCAGTGGTGCAGTATGTTAAGCCGCTGGTTCTGAGCTTCTGAGGTCATGGGTTCGAATCCAGGACAGTTAATGTTGTTTCTGAGTTCATGGGTTTGGATCAAGGGCAGTTAATGTTGCTTCTGTTCAAGCCTTTGCATTTCCTGAGTGTGTTTGCCTTCAATCAAAAATATGTTTTTGGTCTTTCTCATCTAAAGTTCTGTTCAATTTCAAACTTCTCTACTTCTGAACTGATCGGTTGTCCTGACGTACGCTCCGTTTCGGCCGTTTTGCTTCGTCCCGCTCGTTGCTCTGGCTACAGCCCTTCAGGGCTTGGCCCCGGTATCGCTGCTTGCAGCTATATTAGCGATTGTTTTTGGTAGAATTTTCGAGCAAAAACAATCGATCACTATGCTAGCCCTATGAAGGGAACATGGGAAAATGATGAAATTTGGCACACTTCTAGAGAGGGTCACCAATAGTGATCTGACCAACTTTGGGGTCTCTAAGACCAACTCTACAGCGCCACCACCAGTTCAAAAATTCAGTTTTGAAACTTTAATAACTCCTGAACCCTTTGGTCTAGACAGATAAAACTTAGTACACATGATTACTCTCTTCATGGAGATTACATTCTATACCTTACATTAAGTTTCCACCCATTACAATAATTGCTATTAAGCTAATTAAGTGTTTCCGTTTAAACGCTACTCCTCCTTCAAAAGTGGTTTGATTTTTCTGAAATTTACCACAGACGATCTTCGGACCGAGCCGCACAGAAATGACTGAACAGATTTTTGATATTCGTCTTTGTTCAAAAGTTATTAAATTGTGAACATAACGAGGTCGACCCAAAATCGGTTAAGAGGCTGTATCTCGGCCAAACATTGATCAATCGAAACTAAACTTGATACACTTCACCAACACCATGATCTGAGGGTTCATGCCGAATTCGGGCACAGCGCCACCTATGGGTCATGAGATAGCATAAATGCACATTTTTCCTTATAACTTTTGAACACCTTCTTCTATCAAGATAAAACTTAGTACACCTGATTCCTCTCTTCACGCTGATCACATTGAATAGTTTACAATAAAATTCCTGCCATTACAGTGAAGGCCATTAAGAAAAGTACAATATTCCGTTTTTTCGCTACTCCTCCTTCAAATGTGGCCCAATTCTTCTCAAAATTTCCTCAGACGATCTTTGGACCGAGCAGCACAGAAATGACTGAACAGAATTTTTCGACTTACTGGTCAAAAAAAGAGTTATGATGCCCTGAAGTTAATAGTGTTCAATCGAAATTGTATGAGAGGCTATATCTCAGCCGTACTTTGATCAATTGCCACAAAACTCGCTACAGTTCATCAACACTATGAACTGAGAATATATCCCAAAGTTGGGAACAGTGCCACCTATGGGTCGTGAGATACCAAAGACTCACATTTCTGCTTATAACTTTTGAACAATTAGTTGGAAAATCATGATCTTGTCGTCAGTCTATTCCTCGAAACATGCCGAATCCATGGATGTAAATTTTGCCAGGATTAACTAAACTAACTGCCTGACATTAAGAATTGTGTCCTAAGTTTCTATATCTTTTCAACCCATGGAAAGATTTCTACTATAATCGGTAGGGATTATTAAAACCATGTTCTGGACATATCTCAGAAGTCTGAATTACAATTTACTCAACTTTCCATATCATGCTGCTTAAATTGCTAAGCAACTTTCTTCAGTGACCTCATTCTCACACCTTAACCTCTCTTCTGTGCCATGCAAACAGTGTGTCAACTAATGTGGCGCACTTAGCTAAGGCACTCGTCCCAAACCCGAGAGGTCGTGGGATCGAATCCGGGGTGGGTAACGTCGGTCCAACGGAAGTTCCGTTTTGGCCGTTTTGCTTCGTCCCGCTCGTTGCTCTGGCTACAGCCCTTCAGGGCTTGGCCCCGGTATCGCTGCTTGCAGCTATATTTAGGGGCCAAGCCCAGAGGGCTGTAGCCCCTATTGTATCTGTACGTTTTCTTTATTATTAGGGGCCAAGCCCAGAGGGCTGTAGCCCCTATTGTATCTGTATGTTTTTAGGGGCCAAGCCCAGAGGGCTGTAGCCCCTATTGTATCTGTATGTTTTATTATTATTATTATTATTATTCTTCTTCTTGGCCAATGGGGGTCTATGGCAGCCCTATGAAGGAAACATGGGAAAATGATGAAATTTGGCACACTTGTAGAGATGACCATTATTAGTGATCTGACCAACTTTGGGGTCTCTAGGACCAACTCTACAGCGCCACCACCAGTTCAAAAATTCAACATTCAAACGTTAATAACTCTTGAACCACTTATTCTATTAAAATAAAATTTAGTACATCTATTTTGTCTCTTCATGGAGATTCCATTCCACACCTTACATTAAGACTCCGCCCATTACAGTAACGGCCATTTTGAAAAGTACAGTATTCAGTCTAAACACTACTCCTCCTTCAAAATTGGTCCAATTCTTCTGAAATTTGGCTCAGATGTTCTTTGGACTGAGCCGCACAGAAATGACTGAACAGAATTTTGATTTTCGTCTTTGTTCAAAAGTTATTTAATTGTGAACTTAATGAGGCTGACCTAAAATCGGTTGAGATGCTGTATCTCGGCCAAACTTTGATCAATCGATACCAAACTTGGTACACTTCATCTACACCATGATCTGGGGGTCCACGCCAAATTTGGGAACAGCGCCACCTATGGGTGTCGAGTTACCAAAAATGCACTTTTTTGCTTAAAACTTCTGAACAATTCATCAGAAAATTATAATCTTGATGTCTATGGATTCTTTAGATCATTCCGAATCTGTGGATGTCCATTTTGTCAAGACCACCTGGACCACCCGTCCGCCATTTTGAAATTTGTCAAAAATTGCTATATCTTTTGATCTACTGTACATATCTTCACAAAAATCGATAGGCATCATCAACACCATGTGCCGGAGGTACCCCGGAAGTTAGAAGACAGCGCCACCTAGTGTTCAAGAGATATAACGATTCTTGCAAAACCCCTTATAACTACTGTAAATGTTGATCAATTTTTGTTATTTTTATGTCATTTTATTCCTTTGGTTATGCCGAATCTGATGATGTCTCAATTTTCATTTTCCAATATGGCGTCTGTCCGCCATATTGAATGGAATGAAATACAGTTTTTTCGCTACTCCTCCCTGAAATCTTGTTCAATTTTGTCCAAAATTTTATCAGATGAAGTTCAGACCGGGCCTGACAGAAATGACTGAACAGATTTTTGATATTCACTCCCGTTCCCGACGTGTACAGCTCTGAAGTTGACCGTGCCTGTGCTGGTTGATTTATGCTAATTAGCTTAGCATGCTAATTAGCTAAAATGCTAACACGTTTCTATTGACTCTAATGGGTCTCCTGAGCTATCTGGTTAACTTTGAGCAACGTTAGCATTTTTTAGCGTAGCATGCTAATCTGGCTAAAATGCTGCTTCGGGATTTTGAGAGTTCATTCTCACACCTTAACCTCTCTTCTGTGCCATGCAAACTGTGTGTCAACTAATGTGGCGCACTTAGCTAAGGCACCGGTTCCGAACCCGAGAGGTCGTGGGATCGAATCCGGGGTGGGTAACGTCGGTCCGATGGAAGTTCCGTTTTGGCCGTTTTGCTTCGTCCCGCTCGTTGCTCTGGCTACAGCCCTTCAGGGCTTGGCCCCGGTATCGCTGCTTGCAGCTATATTTAGGGGCCAAGCCCAGAGGGCTGTAGCCCCTATTGTATCTGTACGTTTTCTTTATTATTATTATTATTATTATTCTTCTTCTTCTCCAATGGGAGTCTATGGCAGCCCTATGAAGGGAACATGGGAAAATGATGAAATTTGGCACACTTGTAGAGATGACCATTATTAGTGATCTGACCAACTTTGGGGTCTCTAGGACCAACTCTACAGCGCCACCACCAGTTCAAAAATTCAACATTCAAACGTTAATAACTCTTGAACCACTTATTCTATGAAAATAAAACTTACTACATCTGTTTTGTCTCTTCATGGAGATTCCATTCCATATCTTACATTAAGACTCCGCCCATTACAGTAGCGGCCATTTTGAAAAGTACAGTATTCAGTCTAAACACTACTCCTCCTTCAAAATTGGTCCAATTCTTCTGAAATTTGTCTAAGATGTTCTTTGGACTGAGCCGCACAGAAATGACTGAACAGAATTTTTTGAACACTAGTGAAAAAAAAAGTTATGATGCTGTGAACTTACTGAGGTTGACCTCAAATCGGTTGAGATGCTGTATCTCGGCCAAACTTTGATCAATCGATACCAAACTTGGTACACTTCATCTACACCATGATTTGGGGGTCCACGCCAAATTTGGGAACAGCGCCACCTATGGGTGTTGAGATACCAAAAATGCACTTTTTTGCTTATAACTTCTGAACAATTCATCAGAAAATTATTTTCTTGATGTCTATGGATTCTTTAGATCATTCCGGATCTGTGGATGTCAATTTTGTCGAGACCACCAGGACCACCCGTCCGCCATTTTGAATTTTGTCATAAATTGCTATATCTTTTGATCTATTGTACATATCTTCACAAAAATCGATAGGCATCATCAACACCATATCCCGGAGGTACCCCGGAAGTTGGAAGACAGCGCCACCTAGTGTTCAAGAGATATAACGATTCTTGCAAAACCCCTTATAACTACTGTAAATGTTGATCGATTTTTGTTATTTTTATGTCATTTTATTCCTTTGGTTATGCCGAATCTGATGATGTCTCAACTGTCATTTTCCAACATGGCGTCTGTCCGCCATATTGAATGGAATGAAATACAGTTTTTTCGCTACTCCTCCCTGAAATCTTGTTCAATTTTGTTCAAAATGTTATCAGATGAACTTCAGACCGGGCCTGACAGAAATGACTGAACAGATTTTTGATATTCACTCCCGTTCCCGACATGTACAGCTCTGAACTTGACCGTGCCTGTGCTTGTTGATTTATGCTAGTTAGCTTAGCATGCTAATTAGCTAAAATGCTAACACGTTTCTATTGACTCTAATGGGTCTCCTGAGCTATCTGGTTAACTTTGAGCAACGTTAGCATTTTTTAGCGTAGCATGCTAATCTGGCTAAAATGCTGATTTGGGCTTTTGAGAGTTAATTCTCACACCTTAACCTCTCTTCTGTGCCATGCAAACTGTGTGTCAACTAATGTGGCGCACTTCGCTAAGGCACCGGTCCCAAACCCGAGAGGTCGTGGGATCGAATCCGGGGTGGGTAACGTCGATCCGATGTAAGTTCCGTTTTGGCCGTTTTGCTTCGTCCCGCTCGTTGCTCTGGCTACAGCCCTTCAGGGCTTGGCCCCGGTATCGCTGCTTGCAGCTATATTAGCGATTGTTTTTGGTAGAATTTTCGAGCAAAAACAATCGATCACTATGCTAGCCCTATGAAGGGAACATGGGAAAATGATGAAATTTGGCACACTTCTAGAGAGGGTCACCAATAGTGATCTGACCAACTTTGGGGTCTCTAAGACCAACTCTACAGCGCCACCACCAGTTCAAAAATTCAGTTTTGAAACTTTAATAACTCCTGAACCCTTTGGTCTAGACAGATAAAACTTAGTACACATGATTACTCTCTTCATGGAGATTACATTCTATACCTTACATTAAGTTTCCACCCATTACAATAATTGCTATTAAGCTAATTAAGTGTTTCCGTTTAAACGCTACTCCTCCTTCAAAAGTGGTTTGATTTTTCTGAAATTTACCACAGACGATCTTCGGACCGAGCCGCACAGAAATGACTGAACAGATTTTTGATATTCGTCTTTGTTCAAAAGTTATTAAATTGTGAACATAACGAGGTCGACCCAAAATCGGTTAAGAGGCTGTATCTCGGCCAAACATTGATCAATCGAAACTAAACTTGATACACTTCACCAACACCATGATCTGAGGGTTCATGCCGAATTCGGGCACAGCGCCACCTATGGGTCATGAGATAGCATAAATGCACATTTTTCCTTATAACTTTTGAACACCTTCTTCTATCAAGATAAAACTTAGTACACCTGATTCCTCTCTTCACGCTGATCACATTGAATAGTTTACAATAAAATTCCTGCCATTACAGTGAAGGCCATTAAGAAAAGTACAATATTCCGTTTTTTCGCTACTCCTCCTTCAAATGTGGCCCAATTCTTCTCAAAATTTCCTCAGACGATCTTTGGACCGAGCAGCACAGAAATGACTGAACAGAATTTTTCGACTTACTGGTCAAAAAAAGAGTTATGATGCCCTGAAGTTAATAGTGTTCAATCGAAATTGTATGAGAGGCTATATCTCAGCCGTACTTTGATCAATTGCCACAAAACTCGCTACAGTTCATCAACACTATGAACTGAGAATATATCCCAAAGTTGGGAACAGTGCCACCTATGGGTCGTGAGATACCAAAGACTCACATTTCTGCTTATAACTTTTGAACAATTAGTTGGAAAATCATGATCTTGTCGTCAGTCTATTCCTCGAAACATGCCGAATCCATGGATGTAAATTTTGCCAGGATTAACTAAACTAACTGCCTGACATTAAGAATTGTGTCCTAAGTTTCTATATCTTTTCAACCCATGGAAAGATTTCTACTATAATCGGTAGGGATTATTAAAACCATGTTCTGGACATATCTCAGAAGTCTGAATTACAATTTACTCAACTTTCCATATCATGCTGCTTAAATTGCTAAGCAACTTTCTTCAGTGACCTCATTCTCACACCTTAACCTCTCTTCTGTGCCATGCAAACAGTGTGTCAACTAATGTGGCGCACTTAGCTAAGGCACTCGTCCCAAACCCGAGAGGTCGTGGGATCGAATCCGGGGTGGGTAACGTCGGTCCAACGGAAGTTCCGTTTTGGCCGTTTTGCTTCGTCCCGCTCGTTGCTCTGGCTACAGCCCTTCAGGGCTTGGCCCCGGTATCGCTGCTTGCAGCTATATTTATTATTATTATTATTATTCTTCTTCTTCTTCTTCTTCTCGTCCAATGGGAGTCTATGGTAGCCCTATGAAGGGAAAAAGGGAAAATGATGAAATTTGGCACACTTGTAGAGATGACCATTATTAGTGATCTGACCAACTTTGGGGTCTCTAGGGCAAACTCTATAGCGCCACCACCAGCTCAAAAATTCAACATTCAAACATTAATAACTCTTGAACCACTAATTCTATTAAAATAAAACTTAGTACATCTGTTTTGTCTCTTCATGGAGATTCCATTCCATATCTTACATTAAGACTCCTCCCATTACAGTAGCGGCCATTTTGAAAAGTACAGTATTCAGTCTAAGCACTACTCCTCCTTCAAAATTAGTCCAATTCTTCTGAAATTTGGCTCAGATGTTCTTTGGACTGAGCCGCACAGAAATGACTCAACAGAATTTTTTGAACACTAGTGAAAAAAAAAGTTATGATGCTGTGAACTTACTGAGGTTGACCTCAAATGGGTTGAGATGCTGTATCTCGGCCAAACATTGATCAATCGATACCAAACTTGGTTCACTTCATCTACACCATAACTTGGGGGTCCATGCCAAATTTGGGAACAGCGCCACCTATGGGTGTTGAGATTCCAAAAATGCACTTTTTTGCTTATAACTTCTGAACAATTCATCAGAAAATTATGATCTTGATGTCTATGGTTTCTGTAGATCATTTTGAATCTGTGGATGTCAATTTTGTCAAGACCACCTGGACCACCCGTCCGCCATTTTGAAATTTGTCAAAAATTGCTATAACTTTTGAACTACTGTACAAATCTTCACAAAAATCGATAGGCATCATCAACACCATGTGCCGGAAGTACCCCGGAAGTTGGAAGACAGCGCCACCTAGTGTTCAAGAGATATAACGATTCTTGCAAAACCCCTTATAACTACTGTAAATGTTGATAAATTTTTGTTATTTTTATGTCATTTTATTCCTTTGGTTATGCCGATTCTGATGATGTCTCAATTGTCATTTTCCAACATGGCGTCTGTCCGCCATATTGAATGGAATGAAATACAGTTTTTTCGCTACTCCTCCCTGAAATCTTGTTCAATTTTGTTCAAAATTTTAACAGATGAACTTCAGACCGGGCCTGAAAGAAATGACTCAACAAATTTTTGATATTCACTCCCGTTCCAGAGATGTACAGCTCCAAAGTTGACCGTGCCTGTGCTTGTTGATTTATGCTAATTAGCTTAGCATGCTAATTAGCTAAAATGCTAAAACCTTTCTATTCACTCTAATGGGTTTCTTGAGCAATCTGGTTAACTTTGACAATGTTAGCATTTTTTAGCGTAGCATGCTAATCTGGCTAAAATGCTGCTTCGGGCTTGTGAGAGAGATCATTCTCACACCTTAACCTCTCTTCTGTGCCGTGTAAATTGTGTGTCAACTAATGTGGCACACTTAGCTAAGGCGTTGGTTCTGAACCTGTGAGGTTGTGGGTTCGAAACCTGTATGGGAAAAGTTTAAAATTGGGTATAAAGTTGTCATTTTAAATCCTTTATTACATGGGTAAGAGCTGTACTAAAGTTTCTTAAAATGGGATCAAAAATAAGTGTGTTTTTGTAACTTCATTCTGTGTTCGTTCTCATCAGACCTTCTGATTTCACCTTATCTGTAATTCTGAATCTATCTGTTCTGGTAAAGTGCTGAAAAAGTTGCTTGAAAAACCCTTAAAAGCCAAAGAGCAATAAGGGCTTGGCCCCAGAAAGGCTGCTTGCAGCTTTAATTGTTATCATTATTATTATCATCATTATTATTAGGGGCCAAGCACCGAAGGTGCGTAGGACCCTCTTGTTTTTGTTGGCGTTCTTATTAGGGGCCAAGCACCGAAGGTGCGTAGGCACCTATTGTTTTCGTTGGCGTTATTATTATTCTTCTTCTTCTTCTTCTTCCGCCGCAAGTCTATGGCAGCCCATAGAACCGTTTGCGGGAAAGTTGTATAATTTGGCACACTGATAGAGGACAGTCCCAACATTAACTATAGCAAATTTGAAGCCTCTAACTCCTACTCTCTAGCGCCACCACTTGTCCAAACTTTCAATGTTTGTATGCTAATAACTTTTGAACCGTAAGCCAGAAAATGGAAATTCTTTTTTCCTCTGAATCCTTGGCTCAGGCCAAGTCGAATGAACCCTAAAATTCAAAAATCGCAAGGTTTAGTTTTTTCGCTATTTTCAATTATTCGAAAAACCTACTTTTTCGAACTCGTCCTAGACGGTTAGTCCGATTGCCACGAAAATTGGCTCAGATCATCTTCAGACCATGCTGGCAAAAAGTTATGGAATTCAAGTTGATTCGTCCAACTGTTGTCGAATGACACGTAAACAAATTTGACGAAAAGCACGCAAACATGCACGTGAGGCTATATCCCGGCAACGGTTTGTCATATTGAGACCAAACTTGGCGTGTGTTATAACAAGCATGAACTGAGACTACCTGCTGTGTTTCGACACAGCGCCACCTAGTGGTCAGGAGATATGAAAAATGCATATTTTGGCTTATAACTACTGAATGGTTTGGCCAAAAATCACACAACTGGTCTCTTTAGATTCAGTGAGTCATGTCGAGTCGAATGATATCCAATTTTCCTGTGTCGGCCATTTTAGGCGTCGGCCATTTTGAATTATGTTTCAAAATGCTGTATTTTTTGAACGCAGCATCGTATCGTTTCGCAAATAATTACAAAAATATTCGGCTCCATGCCCTGAAGGTACTCAAAAAGTTTGGTGGCAGCGCCACCTTGTGGCCAATAGTTATAATGAAATATCACATAAACGCTAATAACTTTTGATTAAATTAGTCTATTAAAATTAAAATGGTCTCGCTATATTCTGTGGGTCATGCCGAGAGTATTGATACCAATAATGTGAAAATTGGCCTTACTTCCTGTCCGCCATTTTGCTTAATGTTGAAAACCTACTTTTTCGAACTCCTCCTAGACCGTTAGCCCAATTTTCACCAAATTTGACGTGAATCATCTTCAGACCATGCTGGCAAAAAGTTATGGATTTTGTGTCGATATACGTAACGGTTCTCATTTAGCGCATCAACGAATTTGCTGGAAGGGTGCCAAAATGCATTTGAGGCTGTATCTCTGCAACACTTTGACATATTTGCACCAAACTTTGTATGTGTCATCGCCACCTCACACTGACCATGCCACATAAATTTGGTAACAGCGCCACCTATTGGTCAAGAGTAATAAACCATTCATTAACCATGAGTAATTACACTTTTTAAAATGCTAATAACTTTTTAGTCCATTAGCCTATTGCAACGAAACTGGGCTCAAAATATTCCCTGGCTTATGCCGATAACATAGATACCAAATATGCCAGTGTTTACTGAAGTTCCGGTCCACCATTTTGATTTATGTGGAAAACCTACTTTTTCGAACTCCTCATGAACCGTATGTCCAATTTTCACCAAATTCGAATCAAATGATCTTCAGACTATGTTGACACAAAGTTATGGATTTTGTGTCGATAGACAAAACCGTTTTCGCATACCAAAGCGACGAAGTTGAAACACAATGACAAAATGACACTTGAGGCTGCATCTCTGGAATGCTGTGGCATATTAACACCAAACTTTGTGTGTGTCATTGAAAAGTCAAACAGAGTACACCAAATTGATTTCATAACAGTGCCACCTATTGGTCAAACTTTATAAGCCAAGTAATCATGCTACTAGAGGTGGTATTATGATTTTTTTTTTTGCCATTTCAATTACAATAATTCCAAAATTACTGTTATTGCTCATTAATGTATTTGGTGTGATGCTTCATGCCATGCTTAGCTCCTACATTTGCCGTTGGAGTGCTTGGCCCCGTAATTGCTGCTTGCAGCTATATTTATTATTATTATTATTCTTCCGACTGGGCGTCTATGGCAGCCCATAGAACCGAATGCGGGAAAGTTGTAATGGTTTGACATTCTGATAGAGGACAGTGCCAACATTAAGTACACCAATTTTGGTGTGTCTAAGTCAATCCCTCTAGCGCCACCAACTGTCCAAAATTTCACTTTAATTTTGTTAATAACTTTTTAACCCTAAGGCCAATCAACGAAATTCTTTTTTCCTCTAATTTCTGAGCTCATGCCGATTCGATTGCACCCTACGAAGTCATTTCCGTCATAGAAATATGACCGCCATTTTGAATTTCTTTAAAAACCTACTTTTTCGAACTCGTCCTAGACGGTTTGTCCGATTCACACGAAAATTGAACCATATCATCCTCAGGCAGTGCTGACCAAAAGTTATGCAAATCAAATTGATTCGTCAAACCGTTTTCGATAAACGCTCTAACAAATTTTATGTAGTGCTTACAAAAACAGTCGTAAGGCTGTATCTCGGCAACGACTTATCCTATTCAGACCAAACTCGGTACATGTCATAACAAGCATGACCTGAGGCAACATGCTGTGATTGGGTGCAGCGCCACCTACTGATCCGGAGATATGAAAAACTGCTATTTTTGCTTATAACTTCTGAACAGTTTGTCCAAAAATCATAACATTGGTCTTGTTAGATTCAGGGCAACATGCCGAGTCGACTGATATCCAATTTGACCATTTCGGCCATTTTGACTGTCGGCCATTTTGAATTTTGTGCTAAAATGCTGTATTTTAAGAACGCATCAGCAGATTGTTACGAAACTTGGTATGGTTCATCAGCACAATGTCCTGAAGGAGTGTGAGAAGTTTCAAAACAGCGCCACCTAGTGGTGATCTTCTTTTTTTAAATGCTTATAACTTTGGGTGTGGTTGACTTATTTTCACGAGACTCATCAAATTGGACTCCTGAAACCTTACCGAGTCCTATGATACCAAACATGCTAGGTTTTGCCTTTCGGTTTGTGTAGCGTTGTGATTTAGCGCTTAAAAAACATTTGGCTATATCTTCGAAACCGCTTGTCTGATCGAGACGAAACCACCGTCAGAAGTTCGGAAACATAGGTCGATAGCTATACGCCAATGCCCAAATGCCAAAATATTGATAGTAAGGGGTAGTAATATTCAATCAAAGTCAAGAGTCAGTCATTTTTTGCGTGCTTTTTCATATAAATGTCTATAACTCTGAAGTGAATTGAGATATTTTCACCAAAATTGACACACATATGTATGGGCTCACTCTGAGCACACATAAAAAAAATGGTGGGACTGAGCCTCTTGGTGGCGCTATAATAGAACAAAACATGAAATTCTCATTGACTTCAATACAGTTTTGTGAAATAAAATGCTATACTAAACAAATGCATTGGTGTAATATTACGAAACTCAGAATGTGCCAACAACACCATCCCCTGAAGGTATTCAAAATATTTTGAAACAGCGCCACCTAGTGGTCAAAAGTTATAACTCAATTTACGTAAAGGCTAATAACTTTTGAATAAATCTGGCTATTGACATGACGCTGGTCTTTGTAGATTCCTTGGGTCAAGTCGAGAACATAGATACAAAGTTTTCCTTATTTGGCTGAACTTCCTGTCCGCCATTTTGATTAATGTTGAAAACCTACTTTTTCGAACTCCTCCTAGACCGTTTGTCAGATTTTCACCAAATTTGACGTGGCTCATCTTCAGAAAATGCTGGCAAAAAGTTATGGATTTCGTGTCGACATACGAAACGGTTCTCATTTAGCGCATCAACAAATCTGCTTGAATGGTGCCAAAATGCATTTGAGGCTGTATCTCTGCAAAGCTTTGACATATTTGCACCAAACTTTGTATGTGTCATCGACACCTCACACTGACCGTTCCAAACTAATTTGGTAACAGCACCACCTATTGGTTACACGTGATAAGCGAATAAATCCTATTACTAGTTGTTGTGTTGATTGTTTTCAAGCCATTTTGCCTAAAATAATCTTAAAACTGTCTAAATTACTCATTCCTGCCGTTCGTCTGAAGCTTGCTTCTGTAGTGCTTGGCCCCGTTATTGCTGCTTGCAGCTATATTTATTGTTGTTGTTGTTGTCGTCGTTGTTATTATTATTATTATCAGCAACAACATTTATATATAATATAGAAGAAAAATTCATATTTCATAATAATGATCATAATAATTATAATTGGTAGTAGTAGTATCATTATTATTAGTAGTAGTAGTATTTAATGCAATATACAAACTAATAATAATAATTATGTGATAAAATAATAATGTTATTGTTATTATTGGTGTTATTATTATTATTATTATTAATAATAAATAATTATGTTAGTAATTGTTAATTAACACATTCAATTAATATGCACACTAATAATAAATATTATATAATACATATTTATATGATTAATGTTTAATGTTGCATATGATCCACAACAACAACATTTAATATAATACTATTATTATTACTTTTTGTAGCGATAACAGTGTAGATATACAAAAAAAAAAAGTTTTAAAAAAAGTAAAACGAACGACAAAAAAAGTGTTGATATACAAAAAATATATAACATTATTAACAAACTTGCAATATATTATATTCATGCTGTATTATAAATGCTGCTGTTTTCTCTACTTTTATTGTTGGCTTAAATGTAGCTAGCTCAATGGTCGTTACAATTATTCTCATGAGTATCTTGTAGCAATTACCTTTTTAAACTATACCTATTTTTTTGATTGAATCACTCACAATAATTAATTAATGTCAATGTTTATGTCATTCTGAGTCCGGTAAATAACCCCGGCAGATATCTGACCTCCTCCTCTGAGCTGACCAGCCGTGAGGTCACTCCTGTGGTGTAGATGCCTCCGCTCCCATCCTCATGGATCTTAATGTTGGACTTCCGGCCTCGAGCCTCAGGGTCACGTGTGCTGTCAAACAGGTCCAGGATCTCCTCGTTATAGAGCTGCATGACAAATACACACACTCAGTGGCCTTCAGGGGGCAAAGGTCAAAGAGCCTTGCATGTTCGACCTCGGTAATCCCAGAGACAACACAAGCTGATGGACAAGCCAATGATAAATAATGGAAACATAACTCATGAGCAAAACTACAACTGAAGAGAGAAAGAAAAAAGAAAAACAGCGCAGGGCTTTTCCCAGCTTCCCTCGCTTGAGGAAGTGACACAGAGGGACTTGATAAAATCAATTTAGGGTTCAAAACAATAAATCAAACTGCTAACATAGAAAAACAATGCACAAAGTGCACAAAGGAGTTCTGGAAAGGACAAGACTAATGAAATAAGGGCACTTTAATGCTCTATTAAAGCTGCCTCAAGGGACGGCGACTGTTCACAGCCGCAGAACTTGAGACAGATCTGTCGAGTTATTCCCCACGGCGAGCCGTGAATCTGCTGAACAAACAGCAGCCTGTGCCAGACAGCAAGCAGCACGGATCGTTAAAACGCCCCGTTACAGGTTTAAACTCATTACCAAGGCCAGGACTTTACACGAGGAAGGAGCTAATGGGTTTACAGATACACTGCTGTCTGTGCAGCCTGCCAGCCCAATACACACTGCACAAAAGAGTTCATGAAGCTGTAAATAAAACTATGTTTGGAGTAGGCTACTTTTAGGAGAAAATACTATTTCAGTCTTTCCTCTCAGAAACAAGTATAGAAGCTTATGTAATATACCGTGACTTTTTATCTCACTTTTGTTAACTCAACTAGTAATTGCAACTAGTAATTTATTAATAATTAAAGTTTTTGTGAGTTTATTACTCACAATTTGGGCTTTCATTCATTACACACAAACTGATATATTTCAAAAGGCCCTGTCACGCACTAGCACGGCCGCTTTAAGCTCGAAAGTGGATATGCTGCTACTGTGTGCAGGTGCCAAGTCCTGCTGGAAAATGAAATCTGCATCTCCATAAAGTTTGTCAGCAGCATTAAGCATGAAGTGCTCTAATTCTTCCTGGTATACGGCTGCGTTGACCTTGGACTTTAGAAAACACAGTGGACCAACACCAGCAGATGACATGGCACCGCAAACCATCACTGACTGTGGAAACTTTACACTGGACCTCAAGCAACATGGATTGTGTGCCTCTCCTCTATTCGTCCAGACTCTGGGACCCTGATTTCCAGAGGAAATGCAAAATTTACTTTCTTCAGAGCACATAACTTTGGACCACTCAGCAGCAGTCCAGTCCTTTTTGAAGCGAGACGCTTCTGATGCTGTCTGTTGTTCAAGAGTGATTTGACGCAAGGAATGCGAAGCTGAAACCCATGTATGACGAGTGGGGCGGGGCCGAGAGGCGTGGGAACGAGGAGTGAGGGCAGGTGTAGTGATTGGAGATGAGCTACACCTGCGATCCACCACCGGTCTCGAGTCCCACGTAGGAGATGGAAGGATATAAAACTGGAGCGACGACAGTGAAGGACGAGAGAGGACCAGGCCTGGGCTTTAGTTTATGTTTTGCTTTTTATTTGCGCACATCAGTCGTCCGTGAGGGGCTGATGCGCCGTTTTGTGTTTATTTTGAAGTATAAAAATTATATTTGATTGTTTGCCGGTTCCCGCCTCCTTCTTCCGGATGAAAATGAAGTTTTTATTATTACAGTGGTGCCGAAACCCGGGAGAAGGTGGGACGCGCTGCTCAAGATCCCTCGCCGCTGTGGTGAATCCGCGGTGCCATCGAGCAGGTGAGGAGTGTGCCGCCCGCCATGGACGCTCGACACCGGTGGTGGGTCGCAGGTGTAGCTCGTCTCCAATCACTACACCTGCCCTCACTCCTCGTTCCCACGTCCCTCGGCCCCGCCCCAATCGTCACACCATGTCTTGTATACGTCTGTGTGTAGTGATTCTTGAAGCACTGACTCCAGCTGCAGTCCACTCTTTGTAAATCTCCACCACATTTTTGTATGGGTTTTGTTTCACAATCCTCTCCAGGGTGCTGTTATCCCTATTGCTTGTACACTTTTTTTCTACCACATCTTTTCCTTCCCTTCACCTCTCTATTAATGTGCTTTGACACAGAGCTCTGTGAACAGCAAGCCTCTTTTGCAATGACCTTTTGTGTCATGCCCTCCTTGTGCAAGGTGTCAATGGTCATCTTTTGGACAACTGTGAAGTCAGCAGTCTTCCCCATGATTGTGTAGCCTACAGAACTAGACTGAGAGACCATTTAAAGCCCTTTGCAGGTGTTTTGAGTTAATTAGCTGATTTGAGTGTGGCACCAGGTGTCTTCAATATTGAACCTTTTCACAATATTCAAAATTTATGAGATACTGAATTTGGGATTGTCCTTAGTTGTCAGTTATAAACATCAAAATTAAAAGAAATAAATATTTGAAATATATCAGTCTGTGTGTAATGAATTAATATAACATACAAGTTTCACTTTTTGAATGGAATTATAGAAATAAATCAACTTTTTAATGATATTGTAATTATTACGATTCATACGATTCAACTGTAATTATGGCAACTCATAAAAATAAAAGTTTGGATTAACTTGATAAAATTGTGAAAAAGAAAAAATTAAGTAGATTATACATCTCAATGTACTACTAATAATACTATATTATTATTAAAGCTTTTTTTTTTGCCTATTAAAATCAATATTTTGATTTCACTTGATTATCAAAAAAATTAAATACACAGGATTTATAAAAAAAATAAATAATGAGGCGTGATTGTTGTAAAAAGAATTTAAAACATTACTAAAACGTATTTTATAAATTCAATTGATTAGACATGTTTTCATTATTACAATTTAATTGAACCATCACAGAATCCAGAATAGTTGATAAAAACTGATTTCATAGGGTCCTATAAATGGCAGCAAAACTACCACAAAAAAAAGGGTTCTATATTTGATGAAGCCTCACCTCCAGGAACTGGGCGCTGACTTTAAATTCTGGCAGGGGCATGCCGGCGCTCTGTGCCTCTAGTCTGTGTTTCTGGATGCCCTGAAAGAGATGTCGCACGGCCCGTGGGATGATGCCCTGCTCTTCCTCAGACACGGTTACATCAAAGCCAGTGCCCATGGTGTAGGTCTTCCCTGAACCGGTCTGCAAAAAACATCAAAAACATGCACAAAACCCGTTGCAATGCACAAATTGAAGAATAAAAATTAATACAACGCTGACATTCAATATACAACCATACACTGAAATTTCACACAGTGAAATGCTTTATGTTTCCAGAGGTCTGCTTATAATCTTAGTATGGTTGTGTCATAATTTAGATACTTAAATATCTTAGATATTTATACTCTGAATTTAGCCTCTGATTTGAATGCTTTGTTGAAATGAGATATACATGTTGAACTCTGTTAAAAACTGATAATGTTTTTACAATAACAGCTGCTAAAATGAACTAATCGTGAAAAGTAATCTGTCATTTCCAGTTCACAATCAGTGTAAATGTCATTTTATCAGTTGTCCAAGTGTAGTAGATCTTACTTGTCCGTAAGCGAAGACGGTTGCGTTGTATCCCTCGAAGCAGCCTTCAATCAGCTTGTGAACACAGGCGCTGTAGATCTGATGTTGCTGAGCGTCCAAGTCAAACACGAAGTCATACGTAAAGGCCTTGTCTTTACCCAAGAGCACCTGGGGCTCCCCGGGAGTAACGGAGGTGCAGATGTGACATCCCTCAATCTTTTCCTTTGCCATCTGCGGCCGGATCCTGATGAAAAGAACAAGAAGTCAAAATTGACAACGCATTAACAAAGGCAAAGAATCATGGACAGATGCTGCATTCAAGTCATGTTTGACAATCTGCTCTGCCACAGAATCTACTAAATCCCAAGAAATTAATGGTTAAATAATGGAAGTGATTTTTGCGTACTGTTACACCCCTACTTGATTATTATAAAGCTTGACTGACTGATGTTAAAAGTGTATTACCAAAAAATGGGCCATTTTACAAATATTATATATGAATGTGTATATATATATATATATATGTGTGTGTGTGTGTGTGTGTGTGTGTGTGTCTGTCTGGCGAGTAAACTAAAATATTTACTAGCCAACGGCGATTCAATTGTCTAGGTTGGATTCTGTGTGAAATTAAGTTGAATGACCAGGTTAAATCACTTACATAAATGGACAAGTAGATCCAAGTCAAGTTAACGTCAAGGTTAATTAAATCTTCAGGCTAAAAACCCACTAATTTATTAAACAATTAATTAAATCAAGTTAATTAGCTTTTGCCTGAAGCATTTCTGATGGGCTGATACTCATTCATCTCTACTACAGATACTTCTTACTAATAACATTGGTCTTAAATGACCAATCTGAACAATCTGCCCTTTTCATTATCAACTTTTCGTTTGTGTGCATCTCTTTTTAAACATTTGAAACATTTAAATGACTACCTTTAATGGTTTGTTATTTTCATATCAAGGTGAAACTAGACCATAGCAGTCACCAGAAAACTCTTCCAACCGCAGAGCGACATGCTAAAACCAATAACAAGCATGTTTTATGCAGATAACCTAGAGGAAATCAAGTTTTAAGATGCTATTGTAAAGTAATGACCACTAAGTTGAATTAGTCCCCGTGGCTCCTTGATGACAACAGCCCTATTGTCCTCTGTCTGATACACAGACTCATAACAAACAAATGCACTTACACACACAGATCTGTTTCGCCCAACAGAGTTAATCAAATGTTACATGTGGACTAGTCTCAGCCTCAAACGTCACTACCACAGACAGTTGGCTAAACGTCTGATGCATACGGGACACAAAAGTGGAAACACTTCAGAAATGTCCAAGTTGTCATCGGATAGGTTCAATTATACAGGATTCGTGGGAGACGTGCGTGTCACGTTCTTTAACGTTCTGCCTGGAAACAAAGATGCTGTGACTAAAGTACTATTTTTTCATTAAAGGAATAGTTCACCCAAAAATGAAAACTCTGTCATTAATAGCCCTCATATCGTTCCAAACCCGCTAGACCTTTGATTATCTTCGGAACAGAATTTAAGAGATTTTTGATGAAATCCTTGAGCTTTCTGTCCCAGCATAGACAGCAATGTAACAGAACATTTCATGGCCCAGAAATGGTTGAAATGTGAGGTTTATTGTTTTATGAAGCTTTATTTGAACACCGTACATGCTGTTAGATAAACTTTTGTCAGTCATGTGCTCATTTAAAATTCGGATATCATTGGTAATGTTATTGCTTTAGAGTTTATGCAAACAAAAGTAATTCGATTTATTGTTTATTGATTTGAAATACAAAACTTGGTCAAATGATTTGTGCGTCAGAACTTTTTTTACATTTCCAGCATACTTTAACAATACAGTGATAATACTGATAACCATGAATATATGATATATACAGGGGTGCACATAAGTCGTCTGCAAGTCCGCACGCGCTACCAAAATAAAAAATGCATTATATTAATATGTTCTTACAGCACATTTGTGTACCAACAGGGGTTGACAGCGGTTACCATTTTAGATCACAAACTGCACTATATTCGGGTTTTTTTTCAACCTGAAAGCATAAATCTAGTCTGTCTGTCTCATTGCGTTTTCAAAGCACAATGCAAAACTGTGACATTAATCCACTGACGCTCTTTAATCAGTAGCAGCGCTAAATCCTGAAGCGCATATACTTACTTGCCAGCAACCCGCCAAAATAAAAGCCTGCTGATTTTAAGTTTGAATATGATGAAAACGCTTTTATTTATTTATTTTTAGATGCTTTTATCCAAAGTTACTTAAAATTAGAAAATACATAAACAGATTCTTCTTAAAGAGGCAAACAAAGTAGTAGTAAATATTAGCATTTATTTTTAAGTTTACTATAAAATAAATGTATTTGTATTTAATACTAGTACTGCCTTTTATTTTAATAATATTATCACACACTATTATTTAGTTTATTTACTATAATTTTTTTAAAAAACTAAAATAAAGTGCTATAATATTATAACTATTATTCATAAATTTTTTATAGTTATATTTAATGGGTCACGCTACATACAGTGTGAGGACCAAACCAAATCTCCAGGTTCTCTTACGAGAACCAGGCTGAAAAAATTATGTGCACCCCTGGATAGATAGATATATATATAAAACACAAAGTCATGCAAAATAATTGTTTGCATTTAGCAATGTAACTGACAAAAAAAACATATATTAAATAAATAAATAAATACATTTTTGGACATATTTAACTTATTTCTGGGGTCAATTTTGCATAGCCAGCTACAAACCCACAACACAAACTCCAAAGAAACTCCTTGTGTTTGAGATCCGCAAAACATGAAACACCACAAACCCAGTTTAAGGAGCAGACATGTCCCAGCTAGTCACATTTAAACCCTAATTCTGGTCATTACATTGATCATTAGCATCTACAGCTGTGAGGGATGCACAAACCAGCCGAATGTGGCAGGAAATGAGAGAGAACCATGAATAATCAATTAACAAGAGCACACAAGCGCAGAAAGCAGGCTCAATCCCTTCTGCTTCACACACACATCTATCTATCCATCCTCCTCTCTCTCTCTCTGGCCTCAGCTGGGCTTTAGCCTCTTTCTTTTATCCCGTTCCACAGTCAGGGGAAGCGTAATCTATAGCGCATTGATCAGGAGGACAAACACAACACATGAGGCGTTCCCCTGAGAGGATCACACACTAAAAATAACCCCACGCTGGAGGATTACACATCCGATCGGCCCGCACCGCATCCTCGCCTTATCCTAGACCAGTTTACGCCACTGAAATCATGCAAGAGATTCCTCCAAACTGTTTTCAGATCAGCGTGCATTGTTATTGGCTTGATCTGTTTATCCTAAAGAGCCGTGCAACTTGTAATTTCCTGTGAGATAAAATACTAAACGTCTTGAGGAGATTATTAACGCTTCGCTAAATAATGAAGTTGATGTTCCACAGAACAAAGACATTTCATTCCCACAGGGCCTTGAGTTTTAATAGGGTTGGTTTTTCTAAAGGACTGCTAATGCTATCAGTGTCATTATCAGTTTTTAATTATGCAAAAAAGATTAACCCCAACACAAAAAAATTTAAATCTTAAAATGAGTCAGAGACAAAATCCCACAAAAACATACTCCAGTATATCCATAAATAGCAACCTCTGTTTCACAAGCAAATATGTCAAGGCAATTCAGAATTTGATTCAAGCGTCTCCGCGGCTCTAAATCAGATTCATAAACAAAAAATCAGAAGTTGGGCCTCCCATTTTAATATCTGCAGTGATCCATCATTTGTTTCTTCCAGACATAACACCCACACATGACGCATCTGTCCGCCTGCTGCCTCTGTGTTTGTTTATGTGAGCGAAAAACAAAAGGAAGCGTGTCATCAGTCTGCTCTGACTGCACTTCCTGGTCTGCAGAAGGGAAGTTCTCGCCACATCCTTCAGTTAGAGAAGACTAAGATCAATGTGAAGCCACCTTAACCACAAAGAGTCATTTTCCCGCTTTAAAACCTTCAAAATTTACTTCTGCCTTTAAAGTAGCTTCTCACAAAATGTGGCATTCTCAGTCTTTCTGCGATAAATGCACTTCTTGTCAAAAGAAAAAGTGACAGAAGCAGCAAAAACCCCTTTCCTTTATTAACTGCATTTAATATTTTTAATGCATTAAACAAAAACAAAAAAAATCACCAGCATTAATGCACTAATTTTGACACATATATATATTAGACCCTCACCATTTCAAAAGTATAGTCGTAAGACATTAAACTGTATATAATCCTATTGTTGTAACATTGCTTTCAAGTCTTGTCTATGCAAAGTTATTTCTAATCATTCATCTCCATCCATAACTATGCAAAGCCAGAAACCCATGTAACTTTCAAACCGTATAGAATATCAGGAAGGGATGTAAAATGTAACACAGGTTGGTTTACTTTGAGAAAACCTGCATATAAATAAACCTATTTACTTGTGTTTACAGATTACATTACGTACATAAACTACTGATCAATGTTTGGGGTCGGTGAGATTTTATGTTTTTATATTAGATTTAAGTGATCAAAAATAAAGAAAACCGTAGGATTGTTAAACATTGGAATTGGATCAAAATCTTTCTTTCAAAGTTGTCCTAAAACAGACCTTTGATTAACTTTTTTTAACCATTTAAAATGGTGTGTGTGTAGGCTTTCGTAACATTATTTTGTAATAATTTGTGTGTGTTTTTGATTTTATTCAACTGAATGAACACTTGCAGAAGAAAAGGTAATAATTTGCTGCTCCGTTTTCTGCTTATGTACCAAGCTTTGACAATATTGTATTACTTAAGAATTTTGAATTTGAATACATCTTACTGACAACAAACTTGAATAGTATGCTAAAATAACACTTAAATTTTAAAATAAATGTTAAAAAAATACATAAATATTAAATTTTATTATAAATAAATACAGCACAATGTCTAGATTTGTATTTTACTATATACTAGGGCTGTGCAAAAAATCGAATGCGATTTTCATGCACATCTCATCAGTAAAGACGCTCCTGTAATTAGAAGTATATCTCCAGCACGTATGTTCAGATCAGGGTTGCCAGGTTTTCACAACAAATCCTGCCCAGTTGCTTCTCAAAACTAGTCCAAACTAGCCCAATCGCGTTCCCAGGAGGTTCCCCGATAAAAAAAAATTGCTTTCCGGGGTTAAAATGTAAGTTTTATGGCATGGTTGCTTTGGTAAAATTCGCATTTTAGGGGCTAAATATCACGTTATTGGTATTGTCGCTTCGACCAGCGGACATGAAAAACAACCACAGACTTGGCAACACTGGTTGGCATTTACTACACAGAGCCATAATTCACTGACAATCTACACAAAATCGATTTTAAAATCGCAGGCGATTCTTTGTCGATTTTGAAAGTGATTTTGTGTTAGTTGTCGGTAGACTACGGCTCTGTTAAGTAACTGCCGCTCCACCTGAACTAGTGTTGCCAAGTCTGAGGTTGTTTTTCGAAGCAATCCCAATACCAATAACGTTATATTTAGCCCCTAAAATGCGAATTTTACCAAGACAATCATGGCAAAAAAACAAAAAAAAAAACACGTAATTTTAAACCTGGGAAGCATTTTTTTTTTTTTTTAATCTGGGAACCTCCTGGAATCGCGATTAGTTTTGGACTAGTTTTGAGAAGCAACAGGGCAGGATTTGTTGTGAAAACCTGGCAACCCTGATCTGAACACACGTGCTGGAGATAATACTTCTAATTACAGGAGCGTCTTTACTGATGAGATGTGCATGAAAACCGCATTCGATTTTTTGCACAGCCCTACTATATACATTTTTCAGTTGTATATTTTTTTACATTTACGATGTCTTAATTTAAAAAAAAGAAATTGAAAATTAAAACTGCTGAATGCTTTCCCACTACAATACAAGCCTTTCTCTGAGCTGTGCTGATGAGTTCTAGCCTTGGCACACACATCCATGCGTCTTTGTGGTCTTGAGAGACTGCTTTTAAAGAAGTGCTCCTGTGTGTGTGTTCAACCGGTGAGTGAGACGAATACAAAACGTCTCTGTCGGAGACCCACACAAAGCCATGCAGTACACATGCGGTCACTAAACTCTTTCAGATTATGGTTTGTTTTGAGAAGAGACTTGCAGCGGTCTCATAAACGGGTGCGGGGCGGGCAATCACGTATGTGACTTAGCTGTGAAAGGGTCCATCACGAGAGGAAATGGAGGTGTGTTTCCTGCATTGCCGCCCCTCCCTTATGACCCACTGATCTGTTTTTCCAGGCGCTGGTCAGAGAGAGAGTGAAAGATGAGAGGAAGAGCTTTCTTTACTTCCGTTTTACTCGCTTCATAACTCATAAACATAAGGCCTTTTAGTGCCGCATAAACTTGGAAGACTTGGTTGTAACAAAGAGTTTATTGCCAGTCAAATGGCTCTTGGCTTGGGTCCTTTGGATCGGGGCCCAGAAGAGATTCTCCATCCATAAACTTTAATTGGCGATACTCAACTGCTCTTTTGTGTGTGTGACTTTGCATTACAGTAGAAGATATCGGACCGAATATTTCCATAAAACTGACAGTAAGTCAAGTTTAAACACTGTTTGTTGATAAAGAGACCTCGGCAGAGTCCTCATTGACTGGGACGATACAGTACTGAATACTGAAATGCATGTGTCCGTGTGCGCGCTCATGTGGCACTCCGTCCTCTCAGGTGATTGGATGGCCATCCTTGCATTTTTCTGTCTTTCAGATCCTGTTTTCATCACGCATGTGTCTGGTCGATCGTACCCTCACGCTCTTCAATTTCCTGAAAACAAAGCCCAGGAATGTTGGGAGGGCATCCAAATATGCACAGATATGTGTTTATCTTGGCCATGCGGTGAAGCGCAACAAGCTTAAAGTGATGTGGAAGCTTTCACCCAAAAATGAAAATGCTGCCATCATTCCAAACCTGTATGACTTTCTCTTTTCTGAACACTGAAGGATATATAATTTGACCCTATTTCTACTTCAGTTACCAAAACTGTTAAAACACTGTTTGGCTATCAACATATTTTTCAAAATATCTGCTTTTGTACAGTACCTTTGTAAAAACAAGAATATACTGTATATATATTTCACCCCCCAGCTGTGTGTGTGTGTGTGTGTGTGTGTGTGGTTACATTTATTCTGAACTCTTCAATAGAAATTGTGAAAAAAGAGCATGTATTCTCACATGTTCGTGTATTTGATCATTTCATTTTATGTATAAAACGTGCCTAAAGAAATTTAATTACAAATATTTTTTATTAAATTAAAACGTTCGTACATATGATCAAATTAAACAAAATAAAAGAATTCATTACGCTTAGCCTTATATAAGACCCTGCTCACTGTCTGCAGCGGTGTATCTCACACACTCTGAGCACAAGCTAAAAAAAGGTGATGACATCAGTACAAACCCCGCAGTTTGGCCACCTATTACTGTCAAATTCATCATTCAGCAGTTCCAAGTCTCCTAAAAACAAACGCTTTAGTCTTTTGATTGTGGCACTGACTGAACTCCAGCCGTCTGGCTGATAAGATTAACTACGTCTACTCCATTGAGCAGTCTAGTGGAAAAAAACACCAGAGGACCAATCAAACCAATAATAGACTTCACACTTTTATCTCATTTTCAGCACCTGTGTGATGGGAATGGGATAGAGCGAACACTGCACTCACAATCTTCAGCTTGTAGGTGAGAAAATCCAAGCGACCCATCCAGGATTTCATTCGACAGATCTGATTGCCGGCAAAACATTTCTGAATAAACAGACCTTTTCGTATTCACACATCACCAGATCAGGATCATATTCATAAATGCTACATGTTACCTGTTCTGTCACATTTTGAATGTGTAAATGTTATGATTACGGCAAGAACAGGAAAAGATCGGCTCAGGAAGGGCTTTGGAGAGCTGCGCTGAACTCCCATCCGGAGCAGAACTGTCTGTCCACACTTTTCTCAGCGAGTATCTCTCTAAACCATCGGCCCATTTGCCTGGGGAATGGGAATGATATGCATGAAACCCTCAGAAGCGTAGACATGTATAGAAAGCTCATTTCTCATGCAGTTTTCTTTTGACTTACTAATTTAAATAAAATTATATTCAAGCAGCATCCACCACGGACAAAACACGAACAACTACCACTATTAAAAAGCTACACACTTTTTTTTGCTGAGGTCCACCTAAGATTTTAGTCAAACAGTCATAATTTAGGTTTTCCATGAACATTTTGCCCATCCCTATGACTAAACATGCTATAATTTTATTAATTTTGTTTTACTTTTTTGGCTGAATACTGATAAATGGCTTTAAAATGTAATGCCACTTTGTTTAGATAAACTACCAATTTTTTTTTAAATAATAACAATTATATATATATATATATATATATATATATATATATATATATATATATATATAATATATTCATTTTGAAATTTGCTAAATATCTTTATTTAAGTTTTAATTTAAATGTAGTCGGTTTAAATTTTAGTAGTTTTGTGTGTTTTTTCTTTTTTTCCATTTGTTTTAATTTATTCATTCAAATGAACCTAAATTTGGTTTCTAATATTCATTAATGTAACATTTAGATTTTATTTTGGCTTTATTTCAGTTACGCAAATAGTTTTTATATAGTTTGTCAGTTAACAACTAACACTGAAGTTTAAATGTGTAAATGAATGAATCTTACATCAGAAAGTTTCAGAACAAGCCCTCCTTGCAGTTTCATTTCAATAAATGCTCTTTTTGGACTGAGGAGGAAGTTTTGAGTGCTAAAGCCACATAATACATCAAGCTCTTTTCCAGCAAAATTAGATGAAGGAAAATTAGATTTCTCATTATATGCCCCTTTTAGCATATTAACAGATGAATACAGACTGTAGTTCAACCTCAAACACACACACACACACACACACACACACACACAGAGACTTGGCTGCCATGCCAAGGACAACAATCAGAATCCGCTTACAGTGAAAGTGAATGTGTGTGCGTGCGTGTGCGTGCGTGTGTGTGTGTGTGTGTGTGTGTGTGTGTGTGTGCGCGCACGGCAAACAGGTGTAGGCAGACGGCAAACACACACTGGCAAACTCGTGAGATGTCAGGAACATGTCAGCAGAATTTCCAAGCTGATCAATCCTGGGGACTGTATGAGCCAGACACACGAACACAACATTTAAAGGACACTAATTCCTGGCTCCATCACATAAATGACTTCATAGATCAGCGTTTCTTCCTAAAAGCTTCATCACTGATCAGACAGCAGGCAGGATTTGAACCTACATCTCCCAGACGAGTTACCCAGCACTGTTTTTTTTTTTTTTTTGGCTTTATTTGTATAAGACAGTGTAGAAGTGACAGAAAGCAAAGTGGGAATCAGAAAAGGTCTTTGAGTAAGGATTTAAACTCGGGGACGCCCATAGTGCAACCGTATATTCTATATGTATGTGCGCTGGTTGGTATGAATTTCTTTTCTTTCGATCTTTTGAACACAAAGAAGATATTTAGAAGCATGTTGCTGGTAGCCAGTGACTTTCACTGTTATTTTTCCATAAAGTACAATGGAAGTCAATGGCTACCAGCAACTGGTTACCAACATTTAGGGCTGTGCAAAAAATCGAATGCGATTTTCATGCACATCTCATCAGTAAAGACGCTCCTGTAATTAGAAGTATATCTCCAGCACGTGTGTTCAGATCATAGTTGCCAGGTTCTCACAACAAATCCTGCCCAGTTGCTTCTCAATACTGGTCCAAAACTAGGCAAAATCGCGTTTCCAGGAGGTTCCCCGGAAAAAAAAAAATGCTTTGCGGGGTTAAATTTTACGTTTTATGGCATGGTTGCTTTGGTAAAATTCGCATTTTAGGTGCTAAATATCACCTTATTGCTATTGTCGCTTCGACCTGCGGACATGAAAAACAACCACAGACTTGGCAACATTGGTTAGCATTTACTACACAGAGCCATAATTCACTGACAATCTACACAAAATCGATTTTAAAATCTGTGGCGATTCTTTGTCGATTTTGAAATCGATTTTGTGTTAGTTGTCGGTGCACTACAGCTCTTGTGTAGTAACTGCCGCTCCACCTGAACCAGTGTTGCCAAGTCTGCGGTTGTTTTCCATGTCCGCGGTTCGAAGCTACCCCAATACCAATAACGTGACATTTAGCCCCTAAATTGTGAATTTTCCCAAGACAACCAGGCCAAAAAAAAAAAAAAAACATATATTTTAACCCCGGGAAGCATTTCTTTTAATCGGGGAACCTCCTGTAATCGCGATTAGTTTTGGACTAGTTTTGAGAGGCAACAGGGCAGGATTTGTTGTGGAAACCTGGCAACCCTGATCTGAACACACGTGCTGGAGATATACTTCTAATTAACGGAGCGTCTTTACTGATGAGATGTGCATGAAAATCGCTTTCGATTTTTTTTTGCACAGCCCTACCAACATTCTCCAAAATAACTCCTTGTGTGTTCAAAAGAAAACAGAAGCTGACACGGGTTCGGAACAACATGATGGTGAGTAAATGAGTAGGGTTGGGCCGACAGACGATGCATCACCGGTGGCTGATAGACATCACGATGTTGTGCTGGTATCGTGATGCCCCGCCCCTTTTTGAATGAACGATCGCTTTTTAGTTTCACTATCACTTTCGAGACTTGTTATCACACATATCTGTTTATAATATGGAACGTTAGTAATTTAACACACATTTTACAAGATTATATGTTTGTCAGTGTTACTGAGATCATTTGCCATTGTCCTCAGTCATCTCAACTCTACACCGGACGTGAAAGCTGTCGTGTGGCACGCTGGACGCGACAAAGTGACCATTAAAAATCATTTGAAATTAGTGTCAACACGTCATAAATAGAGCACAGGAGCAGTTTACTGTCAGAGATTTGTGGTGTCATGCCACGCTGAATCCAGTGTATACAGCATCACTGATTATAATGAGTTCTATTGACTTATCTATATATAATGAATCTCTATTATAGATCAGTGGTTCTATAGTATTTTGTCACGCCGCACCAATCGCATCTGGTGTAGACACGGTGTTAGAAATTGTTAGTTGTTTTCCCTTATAAGGATTCCTGCTTCAGGCACACCTTCCCCAATCCTCTCACCAACACCCCACCCACCCCCGCCGATGTCCCCGTCCATCGCAATGTTTCACTGTAGACATCGTCCGATGCCAAATTTGATGACATCGCCCAACCCTATAAATCAGCTGACAGAATTTGTAATAGAATGAATTTTTGAAGCTTCACTTCAAATTACTCACCCTCATGTTGTTCTAAACCCGTAAGACCTTCGTTAATTTAAAAAAAACAAATGAAGATACTTTTAATGAAATCCGAGAGCTTTCGGACCTTCCTATCGACAGCAACACAACTACCACATTCAAGGCCCAGAAAAGTAGTAAAGGACATTATTAAACATAGTCCATGTGAAATCACTGGTTCAACCTTAATTTTATGAAACTATGAAAATACATTGTGTGCAAAAAAAAAAAAAAAAAAAAACTTTATTCAACAAATTCTTCTCTTAAGTGTCTTTGAAAGACACGTGTTCATGACAGAACCATGATGCATGGTTTTGTTTTTGTACAAATTTTGTGTTTTACGGTTTAATATTTTCTTTAATATTTTAATATTTCTTCAATTTGATCTGTAATGGTTTCTTCAATTTGCTAATAAAAATGATGTCTTATCATTTGAAATATAGGAAACTAGGTGAGGTAAAAAATAAAAAAAAAACTTCAAACAAGCTGAAATTCTTTTAAATGCTGTTTTATAACAAAGTTCGGGAGGAACAGTCGCAGTTCATTAACCTGATTAACACAAGTGGAGACCAATCAGTAATCAACTCATGACAAGGCATAAATAACAGTAGAACCTACCTCTGTTCATTGACAGTTTTCAGCATCCCTCCTCCACCCCATTTCTCCTCACTTATAGATCCATCTACTCTTACCACAACCGGGGGGGGGGGGCTCAGAGCTCAGAGCCCTCCACCCGGACAGCACGCCAAATACGCATAAACTTACTGTATTAATATACGTAGATGTGAACTCGTGAATTTGTCCTTAAATGAATGTGCAACAATTCAAATGAAAAGTTAAGAAATAATCTTCACAATAATTTTTGATGATCAGTTTAAACATTATTGTGCAGCCCTATGTTAACCTACAGCCCCCACTAACATGATGTTTCCATCTCATCTGGAGAACATCAGATGAGTATGACCTCTGCTGGGCCCCAGGACCTGAAAGAGACATGGGTTTGTGCATCCTCAAGACCTCAGAGCTAGTTAAGAGCCCTAGTTTCACACGCTGTTCGTGTAAGTTTCGGGGTATGAGTGTGTGTGTGTGTGTGTGTGTGTGTGTGACCTCTAGTCGCCCTGAGGGCCCCTTTTTGAAGTTGGATAGTCACACCAGATGTCAAATCTCCTTCCCAGTCCCACAGTCCAGTTCTCACCTCCACCCACACAAAACAGTTTCCACCAACCTCCTCCTCTCTTTTCATCCTCCTACTACAGATTTCTTTAGCTTCTCAATCGTTTATGTCCTCTAAACTGTCCTCTACTCCATCTCTGCCTCTGTCCTAAACTCAATCCTCCAAAATGATTCCCATATCCTCTCTCTCTCTCTCTCTCTCTCTCCCGAGTCACGAAGACATCCTCCAAATCCAGGCAAATGATGCAAATGTGTTCTAGAGATTAGGATTAGCAGGTCATGCGCATAAAAACCCCAAAACACACATACGACACACACACACACTTGGTGATGAGTGTAAACAGCTGCTGCCAAAAGCCCCTGTGCCTTGATTTTATCTGCACAAAACACACACACACACATCTGTAGAGTTTCATCTCACTTGAAGAAAAATATGGTAATTTTTGGCATTGCAATGAAGAATTCATAAGAATTTAAACAGTAAAGCATGTCAGCATGTGCGTGTGTGTGAGAAATGGAGATAAAAAGAATGACTAAGTGTGTTTGTGGTGTTCTCAAGGAAGAGGAGGATGTCTGAGGCTTCACCTCAAACACACAACAGCACGTCCTTCTTGCCCTTTAGAAAATGGGTTATCAGACCAATGGATTCAACCAAACGGAAAACTCACCCCAGCTCCTGCTGGTTTTAAACCATGTTAGAAAGACTGATCCATTTACCTCAGGAAAACAGTGATATTGTGTCACATAATCACGTCAAGTTCATTTTCCAGTGTTTCTGTGTCCAAGATAATAGGCAAGTGATTAAAACACCACTGAAGTTTGCCGAATCACAAAGTCAAGTGGTGCAACTAACTGTTGTGTTCAAATAAAAGGACCTCATATAAATTCAATTAATAATGTATGATAAAATATTTATACATTTAGTTTGAAAATAATGACAGATGTGTACACTCAACATATTAACGGTAAAAAATAAATAAAAAATTACTTCATGGTTACACCATGTGACATTTTTTAAGTCATTAAAAAAATAATAAAAAAAAATCTAAAAAGGATATTTTAAATCATATGAAAGCGGCATGAATACCAAGTGACCTTAGCAACTGCAAAGTGACGCCTTGGCAACCAGCCACAACACCCCTTCAATGAAATACAATACATTTCTGTGGTAATCAACAAAAAGCAACACACACCGTTCATAGACAATTTGCTGAAAATAACTAAGGACATATCTTAAAAAGTATTTATACCATCTTCTGGTCTGAAAAATACATACATTCAGAAGCTTTTGAAGGTCATTTGTCAGTTGTGAGTGGCAGGCCCATTGTTGGACTGACATATATTGAGAAACGGCTTGTAAATGGTGATCTAATTTTTCTCCGAGTGGGCCATAAAAAGCTCTTGTTCATCTCAGACAGCTAATGAATAGAAAGCGGAGCTTTGGAGTCACCAAGGTGGCTCTGTTTTGACTGCCACATTGGTGCCTGCACAGAAAACAATGCAAGCATGTGATTGTAAAACATGTGTGAACCTGATACAGGAGCACTCAGGTGACACCGCATTGATAATCGTCTTTGAACGCAGAGAATGAGGGGAACCGTTGTTCAGTTCATTAAAGGGCGGTTAAGGAGTGACTGAACGCAATACTGTCCTGATGGGAACGAATCCATTCAGAGCCAGAGTAACCAGATATTCAGGGCTTTGAATCCTAAAAATAATGTAATAAAAAGGTAACAACAATGACTTTGAAAGGTTTCACTGAGCTAGGGGACAGAATGACTGATACTAGTGTCAATTCTATGTTAAATAAAAAAATAAATAAAAAACATAAAATTACCTTAGGAGTGAAGGTTCATAGTGCTCAGTTTCATTATATCACACTGGACAAATACATACAGTTGAGTGCATTTATTAGTGGACACAATACACTAAATTAATATTTTAAAAGAAAAGAAAAAAAATATTGGAGCCATTGTTATATCCCAGTAACTCTTAATTCTTGAGTTAAAGGCATGCAAACTTTGGAAAAATAAATGAAAATTTAACTTTTCACAATTTTGAATGGTCATCACCACTGGCATACAATGCAAAAAGTTTGCTTAAGTCAACAGATTTTATTCTATATATGCTCCCATCTTCCTGTTTTCATCACTTTGCATGTTTAAAAATCATGACAAAAATTATTGATGACAAAATTATTGATTATTATGATTATTATTAATCATGACAAAATATCTGAATTTTCTTTATTTTATATGGCATGGCTCTATTCCAAACACAGCCAACTTTTGTTCTTAAATAATAGTTCATGTGACCCCTTCAAAGTGCTTTGGGCCATAAATACAAAGAGAAACATAATTAATGCGGTTTTAAAAGGTAGTTATTTCGTCTCAATGGAAATTTTCACAGTGAATAATACAAAAAGCAATATTATGGCCATCAGAGTCCTAAAGGCCAGGCAAAGTTTTAAAAATGATTCAGTAAATGGTCATTGAGTCCTCTGAACCTCAGCGTTTCCCTTTCTGAGCCGGTCATTTCCCAATGCGTGCAACCCATTATTGATCACATTAATATTTACAGAACAATATATTACAGAGAGCATGGAGCTCCAGATCATGGCCTGGTATCATTCACAAGGGCCACACAGACTTTTTTCAATGCCATGTGGCTAACATGAACATGACCAAGCATCTACTTTCCCCAATGAATCTCAACCCTGTCATGGTAGCGTCCACTTATGCATGGAGACTCTGCAGCTCTGCAGGTGAATAATAGCCTAGCGTGCAAACATCTGCTACCACAGACGCCATATGAAGCTCCTGAGGACCAGAGGAACGGACACTAGGGGACCTTCATATGGTGAAACAGGAGATTCTGGCTTGGTTCTCCAGTCCCTTTGCGATGTTGGCAGACTTTGGGATTTTCAGCTGCGCCATACTTTACCTGAGAGAAAGTGAAAGGATGGGCCACAGCAGGGATGTTGGCCCACCTCATTTATTAAACGAGGGGCAGCTGGGAAAAACAGGTGAGGAAACGAGCAAGTGTGGATTGCCAAGGCTCCATTCTTCCCAGAACAGACTTGCCAGTCATGCAGGATATTCTAAGCCCAGAAACAAAGAAGAAGGGCAGACAATCATATCTAAAGGGGCTTTATAGTGCTGCAATGCTTTAACATGGTCTCACTGGGCAGCCTGAGAGTGTAATTGAAAAGCTTGAGGTATAGTACCTACATTCTCTCTCGCTCGCAAGTCACTTTGTTAGATTGCTTAATCTCCATAACTCAACATACGAGTAGCGCCTGTGGACGTCTGCTACTCCCCTGGGCTAAAGCTGGCACAAAAACAAATGCACAGACATGCAAATCCATTTGGTTTAAAAATACATGCATGCAAACGCATCACAGAAAGTGTGAAGCGAACCTCTCTGCTGACTAATACAATCCATGTAAACTCTTACATAACATCCAACACCGAGAAGCTGTTTGAAATGGACTGAAAAGTGAACTGACTTGCTGTGCAAGATATAAACTACAAATTTTGAGAAAAGTCAGAATTGAGAGTTTATAGTTTGCAATTCTGACTTTGTAACTTGCAATTTCTAGTTTATGTCTCACAATTCTGAGAACTGGCAGATGTAAACTTGCAATCGCATGGAAATAAATCTGAATTGTGACAATTAATAAGTGTATTGTTTATTTAGTGGCAGATAAGGGCTTCCAATCATATTAACATTATCAACATGCTAACATCAAACTCTATCGGAATCAATTGTTGAGTTGCACTTCACTTGAATTGCACAATCTGAAAGTGAACGAACAAATGAACGAACAGAAGCTTAAATATTGATGTTTTCATTATAAAAATTTGATTGTTTCACTTCACAAAAGCCTTGTGGAGATTATGGACGCCAATGACTTTTACTATTTGGAAAATCTGATAAAAAATGCCTTTCAGATATTATGTGTTTTGTAGTAGCCGAATCAAGCAAGTTTGGAACGACATGAGGTTGAATACATGACCATTTTTATTTTTGGGATGAACTATCCCTTTCAAATGCCGTGGCTTGTTAGATTTTGTAACAATGCTGGAAGACTTAATTAGCAAAGAGCCCATTTCACCCCCGTGATCAGTCTGATGAGTGAAGCAGACTCTCTAAAGCATCTACAACAGGCCCAATTCATGATTCACACAGACCCTGAGCTCGGATTCCAAAACTCTAGTTTTCGTGTGGACTAGAACTCCCAGAGGGCCGTTCAGAGATCCGGAAGGCCTGCGGGACGGGATTACCCCCATTACAGAGATCTAAGAAGGGCTTTGCGCACAAAATAGTCATGCGCTGGCCAGTCAGAGAGGTTGAAGAGAAGAGCAACAAAAAAAAAAACAGTATAACGTTCTGCTGAATAAGAAAGCAGGGGCATCAGGAATATTATGAAAACTGTGTGCTTAATCAAAGCTACAGAAGTGAGGAGACCAGGTGAACAATTACTCAGCATCTTCATCCGAAGAGCCGTCCGATTAGGAAGCATTTGTAAAATGATAATCCCTCAGTGTTCCACCAACAAAAAGATTCTGGGTCAAATGAGGGGAAAAATAAAATAAAATACAATAAAATATTAAATTAAATACAATTAAATAAAAAGACATTTAATTAAACTGACATATAATAAAAAAAATTAAAAAAGAACAATAAAATAAAAATAAATAAATAAAAAATCACACATACAAATATAAAAAAAAAAAAATCTATATTATTAAAGGGGTCATATGATGCTATTTAAAAAAATCCTTTCTCTTTGGAGTGTTATTCTGACTTAGCTACGACAATCTGCTGCTTCTGAATCATTTACTGTAAGTATGTTTTGTTATTAATTTAAATATTTGCTATTGAATGTTCAAGTGCAGAGTTTTGCATGTTGCGTGTGTGTGTGTGTGTGTGTGTGTGTATGGGTTGGGAGAGTCACACAGTGGAGTCAGCCGTGTTAACCGTCCGTGGCTGGTGTACTGCAAACACATACAAGTTTCATCACTGTGTCTGTCACACCATTCTGTTCCCCTTTCAGGATTGAACTGATGGGAAAACTAAAAGACATTTTTAACCGTCTTTACATTTATTTTTAAAGATTAAGCTTGCGATTATGGAAAGGGGCGTTATATTTCCAACAAGTGCTTGCGGTGTTCGGCCAATCACAATGCACTCTGTCAGTTGGCCAATCAGAGCAGACTGTGCTTGTCAGAAGGAGGGACTTTGTAGAAAACCATGCGTTTGAGAGAGGCGGGGCATAGAGGATCTACAATAATGTACCGTATTTGAAAATAATGTGTTTTTTGGACATTACAGCATGTCAACATATTCTGTTACAGCAACTACACAAAATAACCTTTAAAAAAAAACATCATTTGAGCCTTTTAAAGTTGTATAATAAGTGCTGTAAAACTATTAATTATATAAAAAATAATAGTTTGTTTACATAATATATGCATGTATATTTATTATGTACATATCAATACACATACACGTATATATTTAAAAACATATATGATACATACATACATAAAGACAGACACACACACACACACACACACACACACACACACACACATTATGTAAAGAGAAACTTTTATTTTGGATGCAATTAATCACAATTAATATTTTGACAGCACTAATAATACTAATGTTTCACATGCAATTTTAATACTAAGCAGATAGTATGCAGTTGTCCAATACACTGATATTCCAGTCAAAACTCAGACACAAGTTCATGCAAATGTAGGGTTTTAAAAAAGTGATTTTGGCACGTCGCTGGATTTCTAGAGGCTCGTCTCAGTCTCTTTTCTCTCAACACCCATTTCAAGGTCAGACGGTCCAGTGATCGCAGCTGGGAGCGACACCGAGTGCGTGTGGGAATGAGAGCTTATTGTGTGGTACACATAAGCAGCACACATATCCTATTCATGCAAGCAGGCTCTTTTAAAAGGTCACTTCTAAGTAATTGTATTCATCAGTTCATTACCTTTAAATAACATAATGAGCATTAACAGTCATATTGTAATCAAGCTCTGAATAGGTGTGACATTCATCTGTTCAAGCTTGAATTAAACAAGCGTTAACCCAGAGGACGGCGGTGTTTGCCGGGCCAGACAGAAGTCCACGACTCAGCGTGACCCAACCTGGGTGAGTGAATCAGACGTGATGAGCTACTCCCTGAGCTGGGCAAGCTATATGCCATCTAAAGCTTCTTGTAAGCAGGTGTGTGTGTGTGTGTGTGTCTTACAGGAGTAAACACCTGCATGCACAGATGCATGCTGTTTTGCATTCAGGTCTGTCACAGTGACTCAAGGGAAGCATGACACAAGTCCACTGCAAAATGCCACACAGCACAACCAATTCAGTAACATACTGAATAATATCCAAGTTATGATAAAAAGAATCATAATAATAATAATAGCCAGAATTATTTTATTGTCAAAGATGCATGGAGCACCGAACACAGAAGTCCCTTTCAAACCAAGCAGCATTCTGTTGGTCAAGGTGGCAAAACTGTGTATAATACATGATTGATATACTGGATTTTGGCTCATAGCTGTATACGAAATTTCACCGAGCAATGGTAAATCAATCTCCACTTTTTGACGGTTTATGATAACATTTAACATTTTGCAAAACATACAAAGAAAACTACATGTTTAGTCTTCTGTGATGTTTGGCCATGCAAACTTACTAACACAGTACTAAGATGTTGTCTGTATTAGAAATGGTTCTAAAGTTGTTGTTTTTTTTACAATGCTGTTCATTGTTTTGGGGTAAGTGTGATTATTATTTTTAGGAATGAATACTTTTATTACACAAGGATGTAAGGACGGAAAGTGATAGTAAATACATTAACGTGTTACAAAATATATATAGTAAACACTGTAAACTATAAAACACAAATAAACTATAAATAAATGCTTTAAAAAAAAAAAAATCAGTACAACTGTTGATCTGAAATGTTTCTTGAGCACCAGATCAGCATGTTAGAATGATTTCTGAGGGATCATGTGACACTAAAGAGTATGTGACTACGATGCTGAAAATTTAGCTTTGCGTCACAGGACTAAAAATTAAATCTTTTATTAAATCTTGGCAAGTGTAGGAGACTTCTTTTATAAAAAACATTTATAAAATAATCTTAAATCCAAATGCGAGTGTAAATCAAAGTCAGGTTAAAATCAAAGTCTGACTGCTTAGACACAACTCTATTCATCAATGGGAGTCTGAAGCTCAAATAGTGTTGAAGATATACGCATTTAATGAGCAATAACGCTTGCCTTAAATGCTGCCACTAATAAGGAAGTGAAAGCTATTTCAGCAGAGACCCCAGGACCTATTTAAGCTCCTTACAGCTTAAGATACCTTATCACCAGCTGGTCCCTTAGATCCGTTAAACAACTTCTTTTCTGTAGTTTACAAGGTGTGCAATGTCCAGAAGGTCCCGGGTGCTCCAAACCCTGGGTGACTGTCCCGGCCCTAGCTCTGTTATGCGGTATGAAAGGAGTAACTGAAGGACCGGCGCAAAAGGTCCAAAACCAGAAAACTATTCACTTAATTGTCCCACAATTCATGAGAGAAAAGCCAGACTGTGGGAGGGGCTGGTGGCTGGAGAGGGTGGCAGGGGGTCAGTCTGATTTCAAAGGCCAGGGTACAAGCTCGTCCTGAAAGCGGTCCAGCATCTGAGCAAGGGGGCTGCGCTCGGTGGTCCTTGGACAACCAAGAGAGTCTAGCGGAGCATGAAGAAGGACAAATAGCCCATCTATGTGTACCTCAGAAAAGCCCTTTGTAAGTTTCCTAAACCTTTGCTGAAATTTGAATAAGAGCAAAAACGGCTTCAGTATGCAAAAAGTTCAGAAATATCCTCTAGGTTAATTATTTCCCAACTAAGATTAAACATGACCAAAGAGGTTACGCTGGGAATAACTTATGCCGTGCTCCCTTAAACCCAATTAAAGTTTGGTAACAAGGTAAAAGTACACACACAAATCCCTCAGCTTTGCATTAACACATTTTACAACAATTAATCGCTCTTAAAGGAACCGTTCTATCCTTTTAATAACATCCCTTACGCTTTGTTAAGAACATCTGATGACGTCTGCTAGAGTATGTTTCTCAGTCGTTTATTGTATGATGGCCAGTTTTTCCAATTGGAAGTGTTTGATGCCTAGCGTCTTAAAATTACACTTATGCATACACTTTATGCATTTAGCAGACGCTTTTATCCAAACATCCTAACATTTTTTACCTAACATGTGTTCCCTGGGAATCGAACCCACAACCTTGTGCTGCTAACAAAATGCTCTACCACTTGAGCCACAGGAACAACTAACAAATCAACACAATAAACCTAAAAAAGTCTTGTAGTGTATTTCAATGATATTTCTCTTTGTGAAAGATTGTGACGCACAGCTGTTTATTAGAGTCCACAAAACACAGTGTGACCCATCACACGCAAATAATTAATAAATGCCTCTCTCTCTATGCTTCCACAACAGCTAATGTTGACTTTGCTATGCAGCCCTTTGACACTGAAAGAGAAAAAGACACTTCCTGTTTTCTCTTGCCCTCTCGCTATCTTTCTCTCGCCGCCTCCCTCCAAGCCTCTTCCCCTTTTCATCTGAAACACAACCGGCCTTTTCTTGCGTCGATGTCTACCAGAACAGCGTCTAATTCACTCAGAGAGAGAGACATTATCAATTGATGCTCTCATGTCAGTGAATCAGGGTCGGAGGGTCTGGAAGAGGTTTTAAAGCGAAGCCCCAAGGCAAACTGACTACCGGGTGCATTTAATAGCACGTCTTCCTGGCTTCCAGAAACTGAGACTCTGACCCCCTCGGCTATCACTTCCTGTGCAGTGCGTCGAACTTAACGTGCTCAGCTGCACATAGTCTACTGCTTTGCATGGCAAACGATTTCCTGTGGAAGCTGCAGGAAGGATTGTCATAGTGAGATTTTCGCAACTTAGCATGCAATGAGGGTCTTTAATTTAAGCGAGTGTCGTGCAGCCAGGTGCGCGTGATGATGACATGGTCGGTTCACAAAAATGCCGGCTGGTGCATACTTTGTTTGTGAGCTTTCAAATCACAGGGCTCCACCCATCCCTAAATATTGCATCAGCAGGAAGTGAAGAAACAGAGATCGACAAACAGCTCATGTGGCATGTTCAGGAAGTCATAATATTAGTAAGCACTTTGAAGTAAGAACTAAAGAAGCTGCTTCCCTCAGCAGCAAAAACGATTTAGGGCGTTTTGTACATTTTTGTGTAACTAAATGAATCCTCAACTTGCGGACTTTATCTGCAGCAGGCTTAACCGGTCATTACTGCAAGTGCAGCTTAACCGAAATTTCCAACTACATAAACCAAACCCCTTTCCATATTCTCCTCAAAACCAGAGAAAAGGCCCACACTTTGTCAATACAACATCAGGGTTACTACACAGGTTATCAGCAGGCCACATTTACACAGAACAGAGAGCAGTACACATATAGTGTATTCAACTTGCATTGAGCAGGTTCCTGAAGTAAGGGATAATGCACATCCAGTCGGTTGTTATCGCAGAATAACCCTCGACAGGGAGATCAGGACCCCGACGCGAAGGTACTTGATACATACATGTACATGATACTATGGCTGCGCGATAAATATCGTCCGGACGATATTTATCGCGCACCCCTACATGATACATACAAAGATTTAAATGTTTTAAAATGCTGAATTAAATTTAATTTCGATCTTTGAAGGGCATTAAATGTTTAAATGTCAGGGTGTTAAAACTGTTCTGATGTTATGCTAATGAAGAAATAATTATGTTGAAGAAAAAAACCTCATTAGAAGAATTACATTATTTAAAAGAAAAGTAGTTAGGCATATTACTTTTTTATGTTTTTTTCAAAAAGAAGTGAAGCAGATTTGTTCAAATTGAATTAATGAGGTCAGTGAAGTTACTTAAAAATCTCTGAAGGTCTGTAAAATGCCATGAGGTGAGTCTCCACAAAACCAAAGATATTTATGAATTAATAAATAATTTTTGACACTTTTAACCTTTTTAAATATTATATATATATATATATATATATATATATATATATATATATATATATATATATATATATATATATATATATATATATAACAAACTTAAAATAAATAAAATAGTTAAATAAAAAAAAAAATATATATATATATATATATATATATATATATATATATTTTTATTTTTTTCACATTAATAAATGCATAAATTAAAATAAAACAAATCTATAAAATAAATAAATTAACGTTTTTTTTAAACCACGTGGAACCAACATGTGTACGAAGAGGGCATTTCTAAGAACTTGGAGACTGGACTTTTAAAATACTTTTCTTCACACTGTGATTCGTCACTGACCTAGTGATCACCTCTACCATGTAACTCCTGGGGACGCCAAGGATCTTAAAAGCCCCAAAACGCTTTACACTAAAGTCTTGGAGGGAGCTATTCTCATAAACGAGGCAATTATGGATCTAGTTCCCAGGAGCCTCAACTATTAACATGATCCCCCCACAAACCCCTGCATTCTCAGCCAGCCCCTGGAGAAAAGATCAAGCCATGTCAGTAGAAAGCAGACTGAACACAAATACAGATCATGCATTTCTCAAACCGTCACATGCAGGCACTTATCTGTCCATGGAGAAAAGAGAACATTTCTAAAAACTAGCGATGTTAGAAGATTCCCATAAATATGAAATCATCAGACGTGTTATCTCGAGACCCCGAAGGGATTTCTAAGAGACCCCTCCAACTACAGACAGCCTGCCGCCACAATATGGATAACCTTCTTTTATCAGGCAAGAAAATCATCAACAGAACAAATTTTTGCTTTGTTTCTAATTATAGCAGCGCTGTTGAGTCAACACTCCTGGAGAACGTCTCGCTTGTCTACACCAGAAGGGTGGAGGCGAGGAAAGATGGCCTGCAGATGACATACACCAATGCGACAACACACACACACACACACACACAATACAGATGCAAACTCCCACCCACAGAGGCACAAACATAATCAATCTCTCAACTACAGGCTTCGATGGTGATTAAGAGGAAATGAGGTAGAAAAAGGGTCAACTCATGAGAAGTGACGCTGAGCTTGCTACGCTGAGGTCACATTCTCACCATGGCAAGGACATTTTGCTTCTCAGTAATAATCATGAGGAAGTAGTTCCTTTCCCAAATGACAGTAATGACGTGTCGTACTGTAAATGCAGAATCACTAGCAACACAGTAAATTAGGCTACTGGTAGGGATCTCATCTAGAAAGAACTTCTGAAATTAAGATCCATCGTCTCATCTTGTGTGTCGTTAAAGTGGACATCAGGGAGGATTCTGATTGGCTGATGTCCTCAATCTCTCACCGTTTCAGCCCAGTCACATCCTGCCTGCGCTTAGCCAATGGCTCTGCAGGGAAATTCCAAAAAACAACTGCCAATGATGAAATAAATGGACTTTTGAGGATTTCACTGCTTCTTAGTTTTGAATTGACACAAAAATGTGTTGCTCCCCAAGAGTTTTCATATGACAGCCATTGGGACGAGTCCAATCAGTCTGTGGACTTTGGCTAGTTGAGGTTGACAAATTTCATAAATTTCATCTAGTTAACCAACATGTTTGATATTCTGTCAACTTTAGAGGAAATGTGTTTGGTTAATTTTTTCTCAACTTGTCTTGATGTGATGGACATAACAACAGATTTTACCTTTGTATTGTGATGTTCACCCAAAAAAAGAAAAGAAGAAAAAATAAGGGCAAGTACTGATTAATTCATTGGCTGTTGATTGGATGGAGGCGGATCTTACGTAATTCATAATTACAAGTTCTAAGCACATAAATGACCAAACAAAGTTTATTTACAAGTGGGAAACTCAGAATTCTAGATGATACAAAAAGATGTTGTGACGTTGGAAGGATTGTGGTTCGTGTCGATTTGAAACAATGCAAACGCTCATCTATAGTATAAATAATATCATACATCTATAATTTATATTTAGACTTCGGTAAACAGAGAGCAAGTTTTTAATGAACGCCATAAAGCTATTCACTCCACTTTCATGATTCCCTTTATGTAACAAAAATAATATTAATGGGTGACTAATTATGCTTGGTTTACACTTAACCTCATAATAATGAATGCCAGACATGTTTTCTAATGGGGTGGGGTTTATGCAGAGAAAATGATTGGAGAAGTTTGAGAGAAGTCTTGTCATTTCACGGAGTTATGATACTGCAATTAAATGAATGAAATGTGCATGGATGAATCTTTCACAATAAGATCAGTAATGTGCATTTTCAAAATGTAGTGAATTTCAATTTCATTCATTTGTGTGCAGCATAATCATTCAGTCTTTTCAATCGTACAGAAGCAGCAGTCACTGAGACGTCCCAGCAGTTCTTCTAGCATCCCTCCCCGATCCCAGTATTTTTCTTTATGTAATACTGTAGCATTCAGATCTCAAGCCAAACCTCAGGATCGAGCCTCGTTCAAGAACAGCAAGCCAAGTTCATCTACCATCAACCATTAAGACTCAATGGGCAAGCGAACTGACGGAAGTGACTTGTGTTGATTGATGCAGACTCTAAACGTTTGCCCCTCAGTCTAGAAATCCCTCCATTCAGTTTGATAATTTGAGCCAACTTTCATACAATGTGCATACAAATGTGCTTGGTTGCACTTGAGTCGCAGCAACAACAAGAGCAACCTTAATCTGATTTTCTAGAATTGCTATATTAAGCGTTATGCTTCTTCAAGGTGCCTCTGCAATAACTCCTCTGGTGGTGGGTTACTCATTTTGGCTTTTGATCCAGACTTTTCTAGAATGTTGCCAATTATCACTGAAAACGGATGACTTTTGGTCACTCTGTCATTGCACACCGCTGCCAGGGTGAACACCCCTTTATGTTAACCGTGTGCAATACTAACAGTGATGCTTGACCACCCATTGAATGTTTGGGGAATACCAATCCAGTCCTGCTTTGCAAGCAGTGGAGCTGGAGCCAGTCAGTATGTGTAGATAAAGTATACAGTAGCTTTAAATAACAGTCTGACTTTTTGATGCCCAGCGGAACACTTCATTCATTAATGTAATGCTCCCCCTCCCATCTGAAGGTGTGAGCAGCTGCCACAGTAAAGCACGCTCACTGTGCAAGCGTTGCATCAAAAATCAAGCATGCACCTGCAGTCACACTTCCTAATACTGGACAACACAAAAGACCCACTTTATAACTGCACCAGCAGGTCCAATTGGTCTTTTAAAACAGAAAACCCATCCATGCTCACCAGAGAGCTTACTGCAAGAAAACGGGACTACTGGGATATAACACACCCAGACAGTTGATTTGATCTCGATCTTCTTCCATCAGTCTGATCTAAGGAGGATCCAGACAATGCTTAGACCACCGCCTCCAGTCATGCTACTCACCGCTCCAGACTAATGACACGCGCTTCAATTTAAGAGCTCACCGCCAGTGAATAATTACATTAATGTGATTGGCAATTCTGATGATCACTGCAGATGGACGCGAATCGATCTACAGCGATTTAATCCCTAATGTGGAGTTTTAACAAAGGAAATAAGGACACTGAGAGGGAGCGCGCACGCGTCTTTGTGCCATTATCACCTTGCAGACATTCCTGCATCATCTGATGCCCTTCAACAGTTATGCAAAACTCATAATGCAATGAAATGCACTTTGCAATACACCTGCACGAACACAAGCCAGACCTTAATATAACTTCTGTCTCGATATGCTTTATGCATGTTATTATGCATGCATGTAACATGTATATGGCATGTATGTAGCGGCACATTCAACTATACCTATCGAGCACAGCTGTGTGTTTGGTACTTGAAAGCGATTTTACTCTTAACCGGTTGCAATATTGCATCTATGTGCATGTGCCCACACTATCACCAGGGTCTTACCTAGCGCAGCCCACACCCAGAGAACTGCAACAGCCCTGTTTGTCCTATAAACTCTCTGTTGCGGATGTAAATAAACAGTGTAAGATCAACAAAGAATATAAAATAAAACGAAGAGTGTGTTGCACTACAAACAATGGGAAATGATGGTTGCACTGAGGTACAGAGGGCAGATTCTGACAGTCGGGCTTACCTTAAAGAGACCTTGACAGAGCAGTCGTTTTGTGTCGCCATGCTTTGTGCTGCCGTTTCACCTCGCCCGTCAAAATGGGAAGAGATTTGATGCCTCAAAGTTCTTGCAAAGTTTACGCACGAGCTGAAAACACCGTTGTGCGTTAACACGCGCGCCACCGATCCGGTCCGTCAATCAGCGTTAGGCAGCCAGACATCGCGGCTCACCTCTACAATACTGCTTAAATCAGCAGAGCGGTGTATACATCGCATGAAAGATGACGGAGATTGGCATATTTTCTTCCTTCGAGTCTGTATCCTGTCATACGTGCGAGTGTACCTCCGAAAGCACGCACAGCGTCTGCGTCCTCGCGCGTTCAATGAAGGCGCTCACTGAGAGAGAGCGGTGGGCGTGTCCATACGCAGATGATTGACACGCCTCCCGACCACACGTACTGCTGTTCCCGCCCACATATAGACATAATTGACCAATTAGAGCTCAGCGGCAGATTACAGCGGTCATAGATTAAACCAAATTTCAATCGACACATCTGAAGATTGCGTTGGGCAATCCGCTTCATTTTCCCAAACCTTGAAAAATTATTCTGCGATCCGTTTGATAACCTACATAGGTTAGCTACTGAGAAATAATTTAACATGTTATTTTAGTTATGTAAATGTGTTTCTGTTAATTATTACTTACTGTTATTAATACTTATTAATTATTGTTTAAAACAGTGAAAGTAATATTTAATCATTATTGTTTAAAACTGTGAAATGAACGTAACGTGTCATTACTTGCGTGAAACTTATTTGTTCATTTTTTACAGAAATTGGGCCTACTGTCTCACTGTTGTGGTGTTATTTCCATCACAACCTTTTTTTTCTTTCTTTTCTAAATAGTCACAATGAAATATGGGACACGCGATTTGTAAGAAAGCAAATAAACATACTTTATTGTAGCCTTCATCGTGCAGTCAAGATGTGACTGTCAAATTATGCAAAAGTGTGAAAAAAATAAGATTTAATATTGTGCATTTAGAGCCTTATAAAATGAGAAAGGACATACGAGGCTTTGTGCTCAAACCAGACAAAATTGGAGAAGATTGAAATGCTGTGAATGATGTAGGCCGATTTTTGGACCGTGTCAGTAGACAAATTGCGAATCGGTTCAACTGAGTCATTAAAAAGAATCGGCTCAAAAGATTTGTTCGTAAAACGAAAGTCATAACTGAAACACATCTAAAGGCTGCACACGTGGAATTGCTCTGGGTTCAATGGGCATTATTTACAAATCTCCATTCGTCACATATTATACACAAGAGAGCAAAGGCAAAACAAAATACAGAAATATATATATATATATATATTAGCATAATTACATGCATGCATGTGCTCTGTAAACAGTTGAGAAACACAGAGAAAGTTACAAAAGTTTACTTCTGCAGTAAAACTAGAACCATAAATTGTATCAGTTTAAAGAGTCGCAGACAATTGTGAGGAACAAAAGCATGCTTCATATCATTTAATAAAAAAATTTACAAGACTGGAAACATGAAAGCCTCCTTAAATAGAAACCAAATGCAGTTGTTTGAGCTTGTAACTTCAGTCCAACACAATGAAACCGCTGTAATGGAAGCATTACAAAACTTTAGCAGTTTTTCTGAGTTGAGGAACAGCACTTTGTCCAAATCACCACTAAATAATATCACAAGAACACCAGATCCCCATGATTATTTCTCCTGTGGAAGGATCGGTTGCAGTCCTGGAAAACATAAAAAAGCTGTTTCATATAAATTAACGCATGTTGCATTATGCATGGAAGCCACCCACAATCCAAAGCATATAAGAGGGATTCTGAACTCATTCAAACAAATGTCAAAACCGTTTATAGGATTAAAGATACATTGTATCCGATCAATCGCATAATCATTATAAATGACATCTGAAAGGAAGCGAATGATTAAGAATATCCTTGAAAACCCGTCTTCTGGATTATTCAATAAGGAAGTGTTATTCAGGGCATGCATATGAATCTACCACACTTGGAGGTTTAAAACATCACATGATGCTATTTTAGAGACTCAGGGGAGGATTGTTTTTGTGTTAAAGCCAGGACATAATCTCAGTTTGAGTACGCCAATGTGTTTGAAAAGGCCTCCTTAAATATGACTACAGGCTTTCAACTTCCACCTTTAACCCTAATTTTGTCATAATTAATCAGCTTTTAAGACAAATCTACTTTTAAAAAAGCATAGTGTAAGAAATTCTCTATAACAAATCAAAGGCAAAAGAAAGCACCCAAACACACACACACACACACATGTGTGTTTATATGCTTAATTTGTATGTGTTTTCTTATAAATACATACTGAATGTATATGCATTCTGAATGTGTGTATGTGTGTGTGTATATATATGTGTATATTAAAAAGCAAGTTGTATATATATATATATATATATATATATATACACACACACACACACACACACACATTCAGAATGATATTTCTGACCACCAAAGCAGAAACTAACAGACCTACAGTAGAATGACGCAGAACGTAATGCGCATTTTCATTTTCTTTGATGTTTCCATAATCCCTTTTGTGCAGTTTCCTTTATGTACTTACAGGAACAAGCAGCTTTAGCTATATTTAGTTTTGTGGTTATAAGCTGATTCAATTTCACGTTATTTAATCATCCTTTTCTGCTTTCTGAAAATGAATATTATTATGCATTCAGTTTTTGCAAACTCATATCTGCCTATGAGTTACCAAGGGACTATTACCGATTCATTCAACTATGCACTGTGCAGATGAATGTGAATTAAATTTGCAGTAGAGTTTTTGATGACAAGGCTTGTGTGTGTATTTAAAGATCCCAGCACACTTCAGTCTAATGGACACCCCACACCAGACAAAAGCTTCCATACAATAGCCAGGCGCGAAGCGCTGCGGTTGACTCTTTCTGTGCATGCATGTGTGTGCGTGTGTGTGTGTGTGTGCGTGTGTGGAGTGTGGAGGGCTGATTAACCGTAGTCCATGTCTGTTTCTATCTTGTGAATACAGCCGCACATTTGGGTAGAGAGCGAGGGAACGGCCAGGCACAGAGTCAGCTGACAGCTCTGACTTCATCTAGGTCAGTCTTCTGTGTATGTGTGTGTCTGTGCCCCTAGGCTACACACAAAACACACACAATGACATACAGACTCCCTCATCCATCCCCAAATTACATGCATCCTCCCCCCAGCAACATCACCATCTGTGTGGGAAGAGGCTTGCCAGAGCGCACAGGTTAGAGCCCAGTGTTCACTTGATCTGGTCTAATATGAAAGTCAGCTTGCAACATGCTGACTCTCTGTGTTTCTACAGTAAACAGAGTGATAAGAGTTACTCATCCTCCTTTTTTCCAAACCTTCATACCTTTTTTTTCTTCTACAGTACACAGAAGAACAGTCTTGGTCAGAAAAGACCTCTTTAATGTTCCACAGAATAAAGAAAATCACACATGTTTGGAACAAAGAAGGCAAATTGAGTAAACTGAATTTCCATCACCATTCTACTGTAGGAATATACAGTCACAATTTTACAAGTTCACTTTTCATGTTAGACTAGTGAACATCGTGCTCCAGCCTGGGTAATTTGGTGCACATTTTTTGGTGAACTATCCCTTTTGGAAAAAAAGTCTGAAAAAAGTCTGCTTAATTGTATTGAATGTGCTTCTGTACGGTACTCAAAATCATAAATGTAAATATTTTTTTTATTTTTTAGATAATGTAATATTAATGAAATTATGCGTGCTTAAAGAAAGTCCACTGTTTTCATCTTGTAATATTGTCAAATTAAGAATTTAACTTCAAACGATAGTATTTTTAAATCTGTCTGGGCTTTTGTTGTAGTTCAAATAAGTACCTTTACCTCTAAATACCACTAAAAGACATAAGTCCTCGATTATAATTATAAAAGTATGTGTTATTTAATATTAAAGATAAAGTTTAGATGTTTTAAATGAACTGAAAGTACTACTGGATGACTACTGGATGAATGTAAGGCCACCTGATTAATATTCATGAGGCAAGCTTTAAAAGCTAATAATGTGTTCCCAGGTAGCTTATAATATTCCAACGTTCACAATTTATGTTTGTTAGCTGTGTATAATAATAATAAATTAGCTGTGTTTTTATTAACCTGCCCTGCTAATCAGTTGCTTGTTCTGTGTAACAAATGGCGTCTGGTTTTCATGAAGGAGGGGAATAATTACCCCATCGAATGTTGACAAAGGCAAAGATGGTGTGATGAATGCACAGTTGGCTGAGGAGGAAGTCAATAGTCGGGGCGGTCTGGTGGTCAAAAGAAGGTCTCTTCTGGGGGCTTCCATTCTGTGACGCGTGCAGTTTCCCTCCACCCCCGCTGGTTTGGGTTCAGGGTGGTGGGGTTGAGCACAGCCTATGGGAGATGCCCCACTGACACAGTTATTGATAGTGTTCATGCCACATGACGGACAGAAAAGCCTGGTGTGTGAAGGGGATGACAGTGAGGTCACGGCGGAGCAGAAAGGGAGGGATTTCTTTTGTGTTGGACGGGTAAAAAGAGCAGACAGGCCTAAACTAGACCACTTGAAACCACATGAGCGCACATGTCGACAAGAAAGACCATCCATGAAATAAGCAATACAAACCAAGCCCCAGTTAAGTAACACTGTCTGTGAAACATAGTAAATCATAAATGTGTCATAATATGTGATTTATGCAGTCGGCTGGGCATTAATTAATGCAAAATACAGCCTTGCATTTTGGAGCAAGGGCCTATTGATCTTGCACCAGAATCGTGCGAGATACAGTTTGAGCATTTGGCACCCTGTTTCCATGGGAACGGTTTTAAAAAGATAAATAGAGCCCATGTCCTGACAACGAAAAAGGCTATCATTTGGGATGTCCACAAAGTGCAGTGAATAGACAAACCTGAGGGCGAAACACACCACGGGATGAGCATCTGCCTGAAGCCACGAGGGAACACAACTCTTCTTATGATCTCTGATTGTTAACAATAAAGATTTCATTAAAAGGCATCAGCAGACTGGGTTACAGTAAAGGACCTTGAAACACGAGGGGTCAAATCCTTAAGAGAATACTGCTGGTGAAGTGCTCGTTACTGTAAGTACGTCTCACTCATGGACAGCAGCTGTCTGGCCACACTGTAGAGAGAGCGCACAGTAAAGGACCAGGGGATGACACTGTCTGATTGAATGCGCTGTAGGTCTCTAGTGTTGCAGTGTGTTAGTTGTATTCACACAAATATGGTCATGTTCACACACACACACAAAAAAAAAACCCAGAGATGCAGGGCATTGTCGTTGGAAAAAACTCAAAACGGCTTTCATAAGTGTTGAATTTTAACCCAAGAATAATGTTTTTATAATGTCATGTGGCAAAATATAATCACATTTACTTTTACTCTGAGAAATGTTGAGGTCAAATTCTATATATCTCAATAGGAAATAGTTTTGTACAAGGGTGAAAAAGTTGCCCATGCAGTTTTTGCTCATGTTCAAGTTCATGCTGAGCTGAAATTTGATTTCTGAGCTCTACGCATAGCGACGTTACAGAAAATTGAAAATTTTTCCTCATGGAACTGGACCTTAATTTTTCTTTAAGGGATGTTCATGCTACATTTATGGTTAATTTGACTTGCATTTACATCAGAGGCATTTTTCATACATACGTATGCAAATAAATAAAGGAGACGATTCAAATGTCAAATTCAGTGTACTGTGCCCTGTAAATTTGCATCACGAAGACATGTGATGTAAAAGTGTAGTAAAACATATTTGTACATTTTGTATGTATGTTGTTGTTTTTTCTCTCACCCGCATTAAATTCCTGCGTTAACGCAGACAAATAGACTAATTCGTACACTGTCAAATTTTGCGCATTCAGGTTTAAAGATTTTTGACCCCATCCACCTTCCATAATATTTTAAAGTCCACATATAGTCGCGTTTTTAAAAAAGTTGAACGTCTTTTAAGCTACTGTTTAAAGACTTTGTGTAGGCTATTTTTGTATATTCACTAAAGCACTCCGAACTTTTCACAGAAATGCATACCCACTCGTCAAACTTACTTCCACAACAGACATATTGAGGGTCAAAAAACTCTCTTTTCTCTAATAATAGTCAGTAGTTTAGTCTCTTACAATAGTCTAATAATAGTTTAGCCTTTCAAAGTACACCACTTCTCAAAACAAGTTCAATAAGTGTTTGGTGGGAATTTGCCATACCAAAGGAAAAGCTGGAAAAGGCTTTGAAAAGGAAAGCTGGAATTAAAGCACTGCAAACTAGCCAAATCATCTATTGTTTTACTCTGAAAGCAACTGTTTTAATACACTGCTGAGATAAAGGTGATAAAAAGTGACAGATCAGTTTGTTCATATATCATTTGGTTTAACATTATTAAGGAAATCTTTGTTGAATAGCAGGGGCAACGTGTGGTTCCTAAATGTCCCAGAGGAAAATCCCATTACCATCAAAGCTGCAAAGCATTGTTAATATATCATACCACAGTCAGTTCACATTAGGAAGCTTTCTGTACTAATGGTGTTGTGTCATTCACTGTAATTCATCAGTGCTTTCCATGGTGTGACACTTAGCAACAAAATCAAATGAAATAAGCTGTTTCTCTGCCCTATGAAATGCTATCAAGAGCAGCAGATGGCACGTTCTGTCCGTCACTTGACGTGCGTCTGGCAGCTTTTCATGACAAAGCCAGTGGGACGGTTGAATTTGGCAGATGAGCACTTCATTGATTTCCTTATTCAGCCCCAGGGGGCCACTGTATTGTGCTATTGTCCCAGCACCTTTGGTTCATATATTTTAATCATGAATTATAGTGCAATTATGCACCGGAGGGACAGGTGATGGGGATGGTGACATTATTCTCTCTAAATGTCAATGTTATTTGTCCCTTTCTGTCACTTAAAAAAAATGGGAAAAGGGCGGACTGTTAAAACTGGCAGCGTGATTATGTAGTAGTCTCCACATATAATTTTACTGACAGCAGGGCTAATCTGATTTTGCCTCACAATATCTGTATACATGAAACCATAACATTAATAAAACTCTGTCTGAACTCTGAACAGAGGACTTGACTGTAATAGAATAATTGGACAGTTACTGAATCACTGTTTCAACTGAATATGAGACGCATGCTCAGAGCTGAAAGCCCTCTTGGTCTGAGTGTTTAGTAGAGTTTTCACAATATTGCAGCGCCACCTAACGGATAAAGCATGATACTGCTGAGTGTCATTGGACCCTGTGGAAAAGGCTAATCTTGCAAAACAGGAATAGCTTGGAAAACGTTGTGTTTGACTCCACACTGAGACGATGCAATATTTGGGTTTAGTTCTTTCTGTCTTTTTATTTCTGTAAGTTTGGATAGCTTGCTATAGAATGATGGTACTAGGAAAACACTAACAGCCAGACCTACAGCACCCTTCACTAAATAACCCTTGGTAAACATGAGTAAATGCAGCTGTGAAAATAAACCTGCACCATTTATCCTGTTTATCTTCTTTTCAAAAAATTCATATATTTCAAACTTTTGCTTAAGTAAAATAACGGTAAATGAGGGGAAAATCTCATGATGAAATAAATGTTTTTCTCTAGTTCATGTTGGCCACTATTATTTTCACCCAATTATTGCATTGTCCTTTTCCCTTGATAACAGCTCTGAGTTTCTCCTATAGTGCCTGATGAGTTTGGAGAACACTTGTCAAGAGAACAGAGACCATTCCTTCATACACAATCTCTCCAGATCCTTCAGATTCACAGCTCAATCCTGGTGCTTCTTCTCTTCAGTTCACCTCACTCGTTTTCTATAGGGTTCAGGTCAGAAGACTGAGGCAGCCATGGCAGAAGCTTCATTTTGTGCTCATTGACCCATTTTTGTGTATGTTTTGGATTATTGTCCTGATGGAAGATCCAATCACGGCCCATTATAAGACTTCTAACAGAGGTTGTGAGGTTTAGATTTTTTATCTGTTTGTATTTGATAGAATCCATGATGCCATGCATCTGAACAAGATGCCCAGGACCTCCAACACAAAAACAGGCCCACAACATTAAAGATCCAGGAGTATATTTAACCGTGGGGATGGGGTTATTTTATCTACTGTTTGCACCAAACCCGTCTGGAGGTAAAAACCTCTATTTTTAGCTTCATCTGACTATATAAGCCAGTGCCATTTGAAGTTCCAGTCATGTCTGACACTGAATATGCTGGATATTGTGTTTGGATGAGCAGGAGGATTTTCTTGAAACTCTCCTGAACAATTTGGTGATGGGGGCTTTTTGATATTTTTTAGTCTTTCTGACCCCAGGACTTATCTAATCTCTGTAATTCTCCAGCTGTGATACTTGGAGAGGTTTTGGCCTCCTCCTCACCATGCATTAGGGAGATATAGATGGTGGAAACAGGGATTTTCAATGCTTTATCCCTTTTCTTACAACCCCTTGCTATTTTATGAAGCTCAGGAATCTTGTTCTGCACATCAGAACCATTCCTTAGTTTTACATCTTGTGATGGACAGTTACATTAATTCTGTGGAACAGGAAGTCATGGCTGGACAATTGCATGCTCTTAATCAACCCTGGTTTGTTAAAAATGTAAATATGAATGGGAATAGAATTTTAGAGACATTTTACTATTTTACTATTTTTATGATATTTATTATTTTAGGAATTTCTACGTGTGCCAATAATTGTGGCCAACACGCACTGGAGAACAGCTTTATTTTATTTTAGATTTCCCTCCATTTTCAATATTTATTTATTTTTTGAATGAAAGGTTAGAATTTTAAATTTTTGGAATGAAAGATCAAAAATATAAATGATGCAGATTTATTTTCACAGCTGACTTTGTTCATCAAGGGTACCAATATTAGTCGGTCCATCTCTTCATCTGACTGTCTGTCTCTCCATCCGTCCGCCTGACTGTCTCTTCTTCTGTCTGTCTCTCCATCCGTCCATCTGACTGTCTCTTCATCTGTCTGTCTGTCTGTCTATGTCCATCTGTCCATCTGTCTGTCTCTCCATCCGTCCATCTGACTATCTCTTCATCTGTCTGTCTGTCTGTCTGTCTGTCTGTCTGTCTGTCTGTCTCTGTCCATCTGTCTGTCTCTTCATCTGTCTGTCTGTCTCTGTCCATCTGTACATCCATCCATCTGTCTGTCTCCTCGTCTGTCTCTGTCCATCTGTACATCCATCCATCTGTCTGTCTCTTCGTCTGTCTGTCTGTCTGTCTCTCCATCTGTCCGCCTGACTGTCTCTTCATCTGTCTGTCTGTCTCTGTCCATCTGTACATCCGTCCATCTGTCTGTCTCTTCGTCTGTCTGTCTGTCTCTCCATCCGTCTGCCTGACTGTCTCTTCGTCTATCTGTCTCTGTCCATCTGTCCATCTGTCCATCTGTCTGTCTCTTCGTCTGTCTGTCTGTCTCTGTCCATCTGTACATCCGTCCATCTGTCTGTCTCTTCGTCTGTCTGTCTGTTTCTGTCCATCCATCATCTGTCTGTCTCTTCGTCTGTCTGTCTGTCTCTCCATCTGTCTGCCTGACTGTCTCTTCGTCTATCTGTCTCTGTCCATCTGTACATCCGTCCATCTGTCTGTCTCTTCGTCTGTCTGTCTCCTCGTCTGTCTGTCTCTGTCCATCTGTACATCCGTCCATCTGTCTGTCTCTTTGTCTGTCTGTCTGTCTGTCTGTCTCTGTCCATCTGTCTGTCTCTCCATCCGTCCATCTGTCTGTCTCTCCATCCATCTGCCTGACTGTCTCTTCGTCTTTTGTGCATGGTATTCAGTCAAAGACGGTGAGTCAGCTCTCTAGGTTTGAGACGCAGCCAGAGCGTAACTCTACACCTCCATTAATTAATAATCCAGTGATCTCACACTACCAGAGTGTTTGTCTGAATGAAGAAAGGACACTGTTGGAGGAGACATCTAACCACTTACGGCCTGCAGATGGAGACTCAGTTTACAGAAATCTCTTAGTTACATTATCTAATGCATCTCTCAAAGCCCAGAGCTGTACACTTCCTTCAGAAAGGAGACATTTAATATCCATGGCAGTTTTTTTTTTATATTGTTATTTTTATGTTTTGATCTTTATTTAAAGCAGTGTATTGAAACAAGAAAGACTTTTGGAAGATTGCTGATTAATTCTATATTCGACTACCAGACAATGTGTGAAGTTGGCCATGTTTCTCACATACCAAGCTGTTCGTTGTCTTCTCTCTGAGAGTTCCTCTTTCGCACACCTTCCAGTGGACCATCTTCTCCAGCAAACATGACTCAAATATTATCAGCCCAGGAGGCTGCCTAAATCTATCACATAAATGATATAAGAAACTTCAGGGCCATCAGTGTGCTGTGGACTGTCTTCACCATCTGCTTTGCCATCATCTGTGTGGTGGTCTTCATTCAGCCTTGTTGACACCCCTCAGTCAGGCTACTTTGGGCTCTTTCACTACTGCATTGGGAACCCCATCACATGGGAGCTGGTGTGTAAGGGCAGTGCTTTGAACTTTGGATCCATCTCTTCAGGTGCCTTCAAAACTGTTATGTTCTTCGTTGGGATCTCTTTGCTGATGATTGTAGGGTCTATTGTCTGGTTTATTTTGCAGCTCAGGCAGCGTGAACAAGATCTGCACATGGAGGCAGCCGGAAGCTGGTTAGCTATTTTCCTGAATTTGAGTTTTATTAATTATAATATGATAATCAATAATATTGAACCACCAATATATTATATTATATTATTATACCCCAGTAAGTATCTGTACACATCTAATATTTTCTTAAAAATATTATATTAATTATAATTTATGATATATTAAACCAAGTTGCATTTGTTTGTTGCTTTTTGTTTAAAGTGATTTAAACTGTGTGCTGATTTTGTTTATTATTTTATTAAGTAATGCAATAACATTCAGTTATTTCTTAATGTTTTTTAAATATATTGTTCATTTTGTATTATTTATGTATTATTATAGCATTTATTCATATTTTAATTAGCTGTTATTTGTTATTTTTAGTTTTAAAATAGTTGAAAATTAATTTTCTAATTTTCTTAATCTTTAAAACTAAAATTTTTCATCAAATTTTTATATTTTGTTACGATATTATTATTTAATGCAAATGTAAATATTAAAGGTTTAGTTTTATTAATACAATACAGTGTGAGTTAATGATCTGTGAAAGTTATTATAGTAGTTATTATATTATAATTATTAAGTACTGACTTACTCTTCAGATGCTTCAAACGTTCTTGAGGCCGGATAGAGAAATAAACAGCTTTATTTCAGTCCTGAACTGCATGAGGTTACTCAGGACTTCAGCACCCTGGATAGTTCCACATCTTATTGAAAGGCAATGCTGCTTTACAGTAGCATCTATGGAATATATTGTGGAAAAAAAGCTATGGAAAATGTGCTGCATTGTGAAATTTAATATTTTAAAGTTTTGTTGTCAATGAGGACACGGATAACCCTCTCATCACGCCATGTTACATAACAGTGCCTTTGCAATGCATACTCAATAAATGAAAGTGATGATGAGAGCGAGTGTAAGGCAATACCCACAGCAGCACCAGCTGCCCTGCACAGAGTATATTGTCATATGAATAATGAACGATGAGTTCAGTGTGGCTGAAGTTGCCAGGCAACAGTCCCAATGCAAAGTATTTCTGGTAGCCAACAGTATTTTTGACTCTAATGTGAAGAAGTCTTGCTTTTTCTCCAGTGAATAATTCTGAGGATGGGTTGATCAGAAGTATTTAACATTTTCATCATATTGACCAAGAATAAAACCAAATTGAATACATTTTATTACATCATTTCTTGTAAGGAGTCGGGGGGGGGGGGGGGGGGATGCCTCTTCGAAATATGTCATGTAAACCTATTGTATTATACTATGTTATATTGATATTATATTGATGGCATCTTATTGCGCAATATCACAGAAGCAAGTTTTTTGATCACAAATATGTACAGGAATAACAGTAATATTGTGAAATTGTTATAATTTCAAGCAGCTCTTTTCTATTTGAATATATTTCAGAATGTAATTCATTGCCATAATTACCATTACTCCAGTCTTTAGTGTCATTCTTCATTCTGGAAAACTTTCTTTCTCAACATTCTGTGATGAGTAGAAACTTCAAAAGAACATACATTTGCTTTTTTTTCTAACAATGTTAAGTCTGTATTGTTACTTTTGACCAATTTATTAAATCCATTTGGAATAAAAGTGGTAAGAAATTTCTTACTGAGCCCAAACTCTTGAACGTAGTGCACTTTCAATTCTGAACAGAACTATAGCTTGAAAAAAGACAAAGGTTATTTAATCTGTTTGTAATTTTAAACAACTATAATATACCAATTCTAAAACACTAAACACTTTAAGAAACAAAAATGTAAACGATTTTGCAAAAATCCCTTCATTTGATGTTTATCTGTCTGGGTTCTTCTCCATCTTCAGTGACTCATCTATCCAGACGGCTGGGACTGAAGAGGATGTGTGGACAGATAAATACACGCTGGTAACTGCACGGTGCGCTGGGCGTACATCCTCAGGTCATCATCATCTTTCCTGGCCTTCCTCCTGGACAACCATCAAGACACACAGCTGCCAGAAGACTTCCAGGTGGAGAAGAAAGGTACAGACTACTGTTACCTCCAGGACTGGCTAGATCCATTACTGACTACAAAACTACATGACAAAAATTGTAACTAGTAGCATTACACATTTTAAGTAATGTATTCTGACTACTTTTTGACTACGTTTGATTCACACTGGAATGGGATTGAGTTTGACAATCATGTGTGTTCTTGTGTTAATATGCAATCATGTAATCCATAAAAAATGGTTTGGTTTAGTTTTTTTTTTTTTTTTACAGCACCCTATGTTCTAGCCTTCACCATTTTATCTGATCTTACTAAAGCTGCAGCTCATTCTGATGTAAAGTTGCTTTTTTTTATGAATAAACATAAATGCGTGTGTATCTTCTGCTGTGTAAAAACAACAATGCCCAGAGAGACAAGCGTCCAGCTGTGGCAGAGCTCTGTAATCACTGAGAGCACACTTCCCACATGCAGCGCTGGTAAAATCAATTCTATTAGCCGTGACGGATGTGTGTACATTTTGTGTGCTTTCATTAGCGTGCTCGGTCACTCGCAACAACACAGAAAAACACTAATAATCATGTTATTCCTGTTTGCATATTATTCCTCATACAAGGCTGTGTTTTTTTCTTGTGCGTCTTTAGAGGAAGCATGAAGATCCCCTGCACATAAATGTACTGACCTTCAAATTCATATCAGGACCTGTTACAGCATTAGCATATCTTTAAAGCTGAAGGTTTGCAGCACTGCAGGAAGGTATAGTAGATTGTAAATTTCACATTTTTTTATTATGTTTTCAAAAGACGCCACAGATTTTTTACCCGATCTCAAGTTTTCTAAACCTGTAGATGTTTTAATGAGACATTTGAATAATTAAAAGGAATAATTATTTCTATTAAAACAGCAATAGTAGTTAAAAATAGTAGTTAATTAGCTTTTTTACTGGCCTGTTTAGCATGAGCCATCCAAAGAACAAATAAAACAAAATCATCCCTGAATACTGACAAAACAGCATGTACAGTATAATACGACTATAATATGATAGATTAAAATTAGTCAAAATATTTGCATTAGGTTTGTAAAAGCTGTTTTATGCATGTTTGACCTGAGTTTTCATTGCATTTACCTCATTTTGACCAGCAGGGGCACCGGCCTTTGATGATTTGAGTTGATTTGAAGCTTTGTTTCTCCCTCAACTTTACACTAGCACTCAGCTGATCTCTCAAAAACAGTTTTTAACTTTGTCTGCTTAGACTCCATTAAATCTTAAGGATCATTCTTGTTTCCTCCACAATGACATCAGATCAGATCTAATCTAGACCACTGGTTTTGTTCCTGAATGAGAAACCTCATAAAAGAAGCTATGCTTGTGCTTAAATCAATCTGTGTAGACAGGGAAGCGGTCACTCTTTACAATGCAGACTTGAGCAGATTGAAACCTTTTTTGAAATGAAACCAGATACGCTTGCGCACATTATGAAGCTACAAAATCCTTTTGCCATTTCAAAAACTTTATTCGAAGTTACTACAGAAACTATTTTAGTTCAGTGCAGCGAGACGTTCATGGAAAAGTAGAGAGTGGAGAAGCAGATGATGTGCAGGTCAAATGAAACCGCCTCGTCCAAAAGAGAAAGCAAAGGCCCTTCACAATCTGCCGCTTGAAGCAACACGGTGAAAAAACAAACAGCTCAAAGAGAAGCACAGATCATTGCAGATTCACATCAAGGCATCTCGAAATCAGTGATTCTCCAACATTTTCCTTAAGCCATTCATTCATAGCAAAACTGTACACAAATAATGGGACTTAAGACTGTACACCACTGATCGTGTGAGGTACCAACTCTTTGGTATGAGTATGTACAAAATTTGAAAGTTTTCACTGATTTGAGATTTTCTAATGACCTTGATCCCTAAACTCCTCCCTGGCATTCATGTGTTAAACGTCCTTTTCACTGTTGCACAATCCATGATAGTCCTTACATAAATAAACGAAAGGTTAGCATTTCTCTTAGATTTTCTATTTGCTCTTTGCGTTAAAAATACAAGTGTGTGTTTCTCTTGCGCTGTTGAGTAGCTCACATTCAATATGAAGATTTCGAAACGCACTCAGGACTTCGAAAACGTCCATTCGTGTTCCCTTCGTTCAGACAGCTGATGTAATACCCCTCGTGAAGATATGGGAAACAGCTGCATTTAACAATCGTTTTTTAATAAAATGAAAAACAGTACAATCAGCTACTGAGTGCGATTTACTGCAAACGCAAGAAAACAGAGTTGAGAAGATGAGACGTTTCAAACCATCCTGTGATATGACGGATATTGATAGAAAAGTGGTTGTTAGATAAATCAGCAAGAGCACAAACCACTGAAATGACGTACACTCAAATGATACCAATTATGTAAAAAAGCGACGCCGGTTTGAGAACTGGATCTGTAACTTGCTGTTAATATCTGCTGTGACTGCACAGCTCTTAAGTCGGCGTCTGTCAGTGAGTGGGTTTGTTCCCCACTAGGGGGCGATCCAGGAATGACGGAGGCATTCGGCAGCCGTTGCTCTTTTCTCTGGAATGAGGTCCAACATCGGGAGGAGGAAGTCAGAGAAATTCTGGGCTTCCTCTCGGGGCCATTCGTACTTTTCGACCAGCACGTCCTGCAAACCCCACGGTTTCAGCTTGGTGATGTGCCTCAGGTCACCTAGCATACAAATAAATACATGGACACATCCAGTCAGAGGTTATTACAGCTGGAACCCAACAGAAATAAAAGCGGCTGTATGGACTATGCATTTACACGCACACTAAACATGTATAGTCATACTAATAATGGGAGTGCAGGCATACCCCATCAGTCAAACTGTGACATTCGCACAAAGCTACTGAACACTGCCAGCAGGTTTATCAAGTACGTGAAACGCATTAGCTAAGCAAATCATCATGTAATGGGTGTCTACTGACAGATGTACCTTTCTTGGAGAAGAATTCCTTGGAGTATTTGCCGTTCATGATGAGTTTGCGAGGAATCTTCCCCAGCAGCTCGACGATCAACGCGATGTGATCTGTTTGCGATAGAAATGAGGATTGAGGAAAAGCTGCGGACATTTACAAGCAGCAAACTTTTAAAAGTATTCCCCTGAATAGAAATGTTAGCTATCGTCCTGCCAATTCATGCTTGCCACTGATTTAGAGTTGGCATATATATATGAATTATTTACAAGAATTACTATGTAATAAAAATCTAGGATACAATATACATAAAAACATTTTCTAAAATAAACATTTATCATTTAGCTGCACTATTAAAACTGTGAAAGCCGCTATTCATTGAATATTAAAACAGGATTACACACAAATACAAATTTGATATTTTCTATACAAATAAAATAAATCCTTTCAAATGCAAAGGCATAACAACATTAGGTTAAACGTTATTTTAAGGTGCATTTTTACCCATTCAAAACTATACGAGTGACATGTCTTGGGTATTCTATAATCTTTGGTTATATTAATTACTACATGCACTTACTATATGGTTAGGGTGAGGTTTTGGTCTAGGGTTGCTTGCATGTAATTATGCATAATTTATTGTTATCATAATAGTAAGTGGATGTAACGTTTAACAAGAACTCCTTAAAATTAAGTGTTACCCAGCATATGTAACCCTGCACCACAAAACCAGTTTTAAGTGTCAATCTGAAAGCGGAGTAAATAAGCTTTCTACTGATTATGGATTGTTAGGATCGAACAATATTTGGTAGAGATACAACAATTTGAATATCTGGAATCTGAGGGTGCAAAAAAAAAAAAATCTAAATAATGAGAAAATCGCCTTTAAAGTTGTCCAAATGAATTCTTAGCAATGCATACTACTAATCAAAAATGACATTTTTATATATGTATGGTAGGAAATGCACAAAATATCTTCATGGAACATCATCTTTACTTAAGATCCTAATGATTTTTGACAAATGAAAGATCGATCATTTTGACACGCATTATGTTTTTTTGCCTATTGTTAAAAATATATCCCAGTGATTCAAGACTGGTTTTGTGCTCCTGGGTTAAATATGTACAATATGAAAAAAAAATGATATATGCAAGAATATATGATATCGAATGAAACTGATAATTTAAGGCTGATGTGGTATTGATATATACTGCATTCCTAGTTAATATATTGCATGTTTCAGCACAGCAGGAATACTGTGACCAATCAGCAACGCAAAAACTGCTAAAACTTCAGGAGACGTTTATTTTTAAAACAGCTCAGAGGCCAAAACCTCTCTGGCCATTCACTCCATAGTGCCATCTCCACAATGACAGCGCAAATATTACACTGCGCTTGAGAAATGGATGCATTGGGTGTCTAGTAATGGCTCTCGTTCAAGTGCTAATTAATGGGTGCAGTGTGATGTTTATGAGTTTGAGCTTTGATTGGCTGTGGGTCTGCTAAATTGTGTGGGTTGAATCCCAAGCTGTGGAAGAATAATTACCTTCATCTCTGGAATAATCCTCTCCGGAGTGAGGCTCAAACAGGTAATCGCCTGTTGCAAGCTCAAATGCCTAGGGAGAGACACACTTTGAAAAGGCATGCATGTGTGTGGACATAGCGATCCTAGTATCAGATTCTCTAGGTGGAAGGCTGACTGAAGTAAGGGCAGCTTGCAACACGATTGTTACGCAGTGGGTTTGAAATGTTGTTCCAGACAAGAGTTTAACCTCTCTCGGTGGGACTGGCCTTACCGCTTAAAAAGGTGCAGAGTCTGTGCAGCGCAAAGCAGGATAAAGGCTGAGGGAGCAGCGCTCAATGAAACGCTCTGAGATTCAGTCAAAGAGTCACCACATCTGTGACTTCAGTCTGACAGGACATTAGCTCTGTTACAAAGGCTGCTGAACTACACAGCATTTTAAGACACTAAGGCTGTTCCAAAATAGTGAAGAGAAAAAAAAAGTCATAACATGCTATTGTACTACTGAAATCTAAATTTAGTGTTAAGTCGTTACTTTAAAAAATATGCTAACATAACACACATACACGGGTATTTTTATAAACATTTGTATATTTTTTATGAACCTCCTTCGGTTTAAAAAAATCTCTGTCCACATGAAAACGCAAAAGCATGCGATGGAGCACTGTCAAGAGCATGCCAAGCCAACAGGTGGCGATATAATCTCAACTGTAAAGCCATGTTGATCAATAAGAAGCCTGGAAAAGTTTCCAGTCGGCAGAGATAACCGCTCATTCTCCGTCACAAGCCAAAATTTGTTTATCAAGTCACTACCTTCTCAAAATACTAATGCAAAACTACTGGAATTGGATTTGTGTATGGAATCATTCGTTTAGCAAAATCTTAACGCAAAACTATTAAAATCAAACTACTGGAATAATTTTTATTTTTTAATCATTACCAAAATGTTCACGTAAAACTATAAAAATCTAATTTGAGTATCTAGTCAATACTTAAGCAAAAATGTTAACAAAACTCTACTACAATGAAATTTGGGTATTGAGTCACTACCTTAGCATCATGCTAATGCAGAACTACTGGAATTAAATTTGTTTATCGAATTATTAGCAAAATGCTAACACAAAATGTTCAAATATGTTAACAAAACTGTACTAGAATTAAATTACCTTTTGTTAACGCAAAACTATTGTAATCAAATTTAAGTACTCAATCATTATGCTAGCAATATGCTAACTTAAAGCTACCAGAATTCAAATTAGAGTATCGAGTCATTACTTTAACGGCATGCTAACACAAAACTCAGCTCACTGGGCTTTGCAACAGAGCTGCTAATTTGAAAATTTGATGTTTTGGAACTGCACACTTCACACCTAGTCCTTTTTATTTACTTATTATTTTTCAATATAGGCTCTGAATAAATCTCAGTCAGCTGTCTTTAAACGCACCATGCAAGCTGTGCTCCAGATGTCAGCTGGGGTGCCGTATCCTGCTCCAATCAACACCTCCAGAGAGCGATACTGCCGCGTCTGAATGTCGTCTGTAAAGTGCTTGTGCTGATGATGACAAACAAGAGTTAGAAGAAGCAACCGCTGACACAGATGTGAGGCATGACTACCCATGAGGATATCAGCATCTCAATCAATCAATCCAGTCAAGGGTTGGCAGAATCTCTGTTTTGGGGTGGACTATTACTTTAACACTCTGACTGAGCTGTTTCTGGTGTAAATGCATGGAAACCTCAAATGCACACTCACCACCCAGCAGGCGTTGCCCAGGTCAGCGATTTTCACTCGGATCTTATCAGCATTTAGCGGATCCAGGGGGTCGACCAGCAGGTTTCCTGCTGCAATCTTAGCTGCAATACAAGAGAAGAACGAGAAAGATAGTTTTAGAGTCAATAAGACACACACATATTCTGGCTTGGCTCCTGTGAGGGTCAATCTGTTTGCTCAATCATAAAGCTTTGTAGGATGTTGAGTCTAAAGCAGCAGCTCTCTATTAATCTTTATCAGCCTTGAAAAACCAGAGCATCATGATGAAGACACTAGGACACCAGTAACTTATAGTTAACTGCTTGTCTTATTGATTTAATAGCAGGATAGCCAATTTCAGAAAGAAAATTAAAGCGCAAGATATCACCCTCCCTGAAAATCACTCTCCAAAGCCACACCTCCTACAAAACACATGAACCCACCGAGGCAGACCAGCACTAACCAGTAACACCATGAGAGACGAATGCAACGCTATCAGATTACCTCCTCATGTCTTGTTCACAGGTGAGAAAACGTTACAGTACAAAGTGCATAGTATTACAATAATAAAGCCTTCTATTCTTGCTTGGTTTCATGTTTGTGTGAACAGAGCGCTTGGATGCATGCAAATACATGCGTTCACAGGCAGGTAGGATAGCCAATCGTAGTCATCGGACCAAACAATCGGATTGGATTAACATTTTATGGTCCTATGCATTCCACAGATTATGTAAATACATATACATTAACTTAAACCACTTAACTAAGTGATTGCTATCGGGATGTTAAAGAGACTTTAAACCAGCATAACAAAAAATGTTTTTGAACCAAATCACTTGCCCTGCCTTCAAAAGGTACTCTAGGCAATATTTGAAAAATGCTTCTGACCACAGCGTCGGACAAGGTCCCAAAACACATTTGTTGCCAATTAGCAGAAAGAGAGCGCTCGAATTAAAGTGCAAGATATTGGCAAATCGACTATAGATAGAGATTTTTTGTTTGAATATGCTTGTGTCATCTTCACTTGTTTCCGCAATCATTGTTTCCATGGTTGTGGACATACTTGTGGGGCGGATATCAAAATAGGGGCGAGGTCATGTTGGGGTATGGGTGTTTGTTTTAGTGATTGAAAATATCAACATAATTTGGCAAAAATCGCATTGTGCACCTTTAACTGAGTGAAACTTGCAATGGGCAATCCTGTAACATCCAAATCAAACCAGCAGGAATTCAAGTCAACATGAAACCATAATCAAAAGCTAATAATTACATGATGTGATGCACTTCTAAACTTGAAAAATGAACATGTGTCATTATTGTGAATAGCTGTGCGCCACTGTATGTGAAGCCCTAGATCTTTCTGTTGTGGAATTTCACACAAGTCTGTAAATGGAAAGACTGACTTCAAGTGGCATCCGGATGCACTTTTCCCACGAGGAAGTTGGTAATGACTACTTTTCAAGTTAAAACGAATGCAAGATAAGAGACTGCTGACATCAGGCAAAAAAGAAAAAGTATTTTCACTGCTGGAGCACATTATTGCTTTTTGATAAAATATAAACATTTTTGTTTTGATTAACATCCACTGATGTATTATACACAATAGGACATTTCATGCTGACTGTAAGACTTCAAGACAACAGCAATAAGAAATAACTTTTTGGTAACACTTTAGTATAGGAACCAATTCTCACTATTAAAGGGGTCATATGATGCCATGTACATTTTTATTAATAAGTGCTTTCGGTGTTCGGCCAATCACAACGCACTGGGTCAGTTGGCCAATCAGAGCAGACTGAACTTGTCAGAAGGAGGGACTTTGTAGAAAACTATGCGTTTGAGAGAGGCGGGGCATAGAGGACCTACAATAATGTACAGTATTTGAAAAATAATGTGTTTTTTGAACATTAAAGCATGTCAACATATTCTGTTACACCAAATACACAAAATAATGATATTTTAAAAAAAGCATCATATGACCCATTTAACTAGTTGCTTATTAGCATGTATATTATTAACATATTGGCTGTTTATTAGTATTTATAAAACACATATTCTGCATGACCATATTCTAAATCCCTAATTCTACCAAATACCTAAACTTAACTACTTAACTAACTAAAGTAGTAAATTAAGAGTTTATTGAGGCAAAAGTCATAGTTACTGGTTTGTTAATAGTAAGAATATGACCTTAAAATGCAAACGGCTAATCTTCGGCTTGGTGTGTCCCGGGCTTAAGACACATTCCCTGTTTTTAATATCTAAAGAATTAATGCAACAGGACACAGCAAACAGAAACAGAAAAACCGAAAAAAAATTTGTCTTTACTCTTCCAATACTTGGAGGGCAATGTATATACTGTATACCATTTTTCCTCTCTTCCAAAAACATTTTCATGCATATAATTGATAATTAATAAGTTGTTTTTAATTTATTGATTTTTAACCTTAGTCTAACTGATTATTTATTTCAAACGTTTAAAACCTATTAATTTCATTGCCTGTAAATTCAAAAGTAATTCCCTGATATGACTGGAGGAACTCTGCAACTTTATAATTTTATAGTATGATCTACGGGAACCTGGTTAAACACTGGAATAAAATAAATTATTAAACACCATAAAATCAGGCTGTTAGTGATTCTAGCTCAGCAGACAGTGTTAGAGACTCTGTAGGATAACACACAGAGAGAGATAGAGGGAGAGAGAGAGCGAGAGAGAACGGGTGTTCCTCCAGTGAGAGCTCCGCACTGACCGTCCTTCAGACTCTCCTCCTCTGTGACTGCCTGCGCGCTGGGGTCCACCTCCATGGTGAGGCCCATCTCCGCCCTGGGGCCCTCAACAGAACCGGAGCAGTTCAGCTCCTTCGTGGGGCTCCCTTGATCCTGTACCCTAGGGCACTGTGTCTCAACCATGCCACAAATCAAAGGTCCATTACCGTCTGTGGCGACAGGGGACGGAGGGCTGGGCTCGTTCTCTGCGGTGCCGTTGCAGACTGGATAGGGGTTAGTAGGCTCGGAGCCCTCAGCGCCGCTGTCGTAGGGGTTCACAGGGGTGTCGTCCTTCGTCTGCTGCTGGAGATCCAGGGTCTGCTCTTCCTCAGGGCCCTTGCTGTGACCGTTGATGGCGCCTCTGTGCTGAGACCAACCATCTGTGATGCCATCTGGAGTGGAATGAAGTTCAGAAATGTTTGATTTCAACACATTCTCGGAGTAAAAACACTGATGTTTCTCGACACAGTACTCGGACTCGAGCGCAGCAGCACCAGTTATAACTGATGAAGACCGTAGCTGGAAGCATTTTTTTTTTTTTAAATGACTAGGATGTGACTAAACTCAAAGAAAAGCAGCAGACATTCTTCTGCATTACAGAATATCTCACAACAAAGCCCAGTGTGTCATTTCATAATTAATAATGGTAGTAACCGCTTTAGATTGATATGTATAAGGAAATGTAACTGGTATTTGCCTATGCTCAGTGTTGTTAATGGATTCCAGAGCATTAATCATTGCTAAGGTGTTCTGAGTGCTTTGCTAGATTTATCAAATAACAAAACAGTTTTTAAAGAAAGAATCCTTTCCTGAATGAACTGACTGAATCCATAATAGCGGTTGCAAATCAGCATCTAGTTCTGCATTACAGTGCATGCAGTGAAGGATTATTAGATGATATAACATGAAAATTAGAATAGAAAATGTTATATATTTGGAGAGAATATGTATCATATATGTGTATGTACATACAGTATATACATTATGCAGAGTTCTTCTATATTCTTTCATTGAAATTATTTATTATTTTTATTTTTTTACTTTGAATTGTTCTGTTATATTGAATGAGAAGCAATTTACCTGCACAGTTTGGGCCTTGCTGTCAGTGTTGTTATTACGGCTGTCCTCGACTAAAGTTTTCTGGTCAACTCGTAGTAATAAGAATGAGCATTTAATTGCCTACATTGCATAATAAGCGCATGCATAAAACTTGCCACAGCACACAGCAGAATATAATGATTATGAATGTTTCTGGGAAAAACGTAAGGAGGTTGAATTAACATTTTATAATTCATTGACAAACTAGTTCTTTCTTTGTATTTGATATAAGAGATGAACTCGGCAACACAGACTCGTCATCTCCACAGTAGTGGATGCGCCTATATGCATATATATATTAGAGCTGCAACTAACGATTATTTTTTCTGTCGACTAATCTAACGATTGTTTTTTTGATTAGTTGACTAATCTAATGATTATTTTTATTACGATAAATAAATAATCTAATGTTATTTTTTTTTAATTAGCTAATGAATCCTTTGGATAACTTTACAAAAAATATATAAGTACAACTTCTAATATTATATTTCAATCTTTATTCATTTTCAACCTACTGTATGTGGTTGAAGATTTTACAGTATAAAATAATCATAAAAAAGAAAATTATTTTACTATAGTAAATATGAGTTTATGATAGCGTTTATAATTAAACCACAGTAGCTATAAATTTACAGTTGTCTGATACGTCATGAAATGTTCTTTAGCATCACAAACCATAAAATGTAGTCAGGGTTCTGCTATGGTTTAGCATGGTTTCCAGAGACCTGGAGCTGATTCGGGGTAGCTCGGTGGTTTGTGACGGTTGTCACGCGGCTTGCTGTCTTTTAAGGGGCCATTCACATATCACGTCTTTTGTGCGCTCAAGTTCGTTATTTCCAATGTAGGCGCACGATAAGCGCGCTCATAATGGAAGTGACGTGCTCGTTTTTTCAAGCGCGTCCGCACCGCATCGAGTTAAAAACATCTCAACTTTTCAGAATGCCGCAAGCACAAGAATATCAGACCTGAACCAGGAAGTTGGTCACCAGATCACACGGTAACCAGTTAAACCGTAACACCAGAGAGCGCCAAGATGTTTTCTTCTGAGGTGCTCGCGCATCGCAGTTGTGCTGCCGTGGTCCACCATATCGGTTTTGCAAAGGGAACAAAGGGCCATTTTATTTGTCCTCTGTTTAAAGCATTCCCATACTTTTGATAACTCTGTTTTTGTGATAGAATGCAACTTTCTCCATTCCCAGTATGCCATTACGCGAGATGTAAACAAACAGTGTGACGCGTTGACGCATTTAACGCACGTCGGACGTATTTTTGTAGTCGACGTAATCGATGACGTCGACGCGTCGTTGCAGCACTAATATATATCCATTTCATACAGATCTGAGAAAATTTGCTTTCCATTTGAATTAGTTTATTCAAAAGTAGACATTTCACTGTCTATAGACTTTTTTTTAAAATTTGTAAGGCAAGCATACACACAGTTTCGTGCTCAACTTCACGTAGACCGAGACAGCAGAAAGAGCATCCTGTTTGCTTTGATTATTATACAAAAAAAGCACAATGTTTTGATGTTATTGTGAGCAAACAAATAAAAGTCAAGTCTTTACTGATTTCAAAGATGTGTTAATCTTATCTCTATGACCAAAATAGAGGGAGTACTTTAAAGTGCCCATATTATGGGTAATGAAGCATTCATATTTTGGTTTTGGAAGTTCCCAACAACAGGTTGAAATGCTTGCAAGGTCAAAAAAAAAAACACTTTCATTGTCTTATAATATGCATGCAATTTTACCTTATTTGCTAAAAAAAAATTTCCCTAACCCCTCCTTTGCATGACGCTGATCTGCAGTGATTGGTCAAATATCATTTAATCATGCCTGTAATGCCTGACAAAGCAGTGTTTGTGTACTGCTCCAAAAGCGGCACCTAGTGGCAAAGAATTAATTTACATTTTCATTCAGACCAACGCAAAAAAAGTGGGCGGGCAATATGCTAGTGTTTCATAATGAATGATGGGATTCATTTTAAAAAACAACTTGTTAGAGCTGTGTTAAATACTGCATGAAAGAATAATAAATAAAAAAAATCCATAATAGGGGCATTTTAAGAGCAGGTGAGCGCAGCGGTGCCTCCATCCGTCCTGCAGTGAGCGCTACTGTTCAGCTTCCACACAGACACTGAATAGCACACATTTCTCTAGGTTAATATTAGATTGAGCGGCCATGTAAAGTTATATTTGAGGTCGATGAGTTGTAGACGAGCGTTTGGATGTTCCGTTTTCCCAAAGACTAGCCGTTAACTAATTATTTGCTCTAACAGCACTAATAATCACGTCTGAGTTGATGTTCACTCACCCAGCGTGGCCTCTGCTGTGATGTCATGCAGGGTGGGGACTGACGGGGTGCTGTCGGGCGTCTCCGTTTCATCCTCCTCTTCCTCTTCTCCCCCCTCAGGCCCTTTCTCCAGCCCCTCTATCTCTAGAATCCTCTTCTCCAAGAGCTCAGCCTGACGCTTCTGTTTCTTCTTCATCTTTTTCTTCTTGTTCTTCGACATTTTGCCCATCTGAAGAAAACAATCTTTTAACTTTTCTATGAACTTATGTGTGAATGAACTACTGATGGACATCATGAAAGATGCTAAAGAACTCATCTCTGAGGAACACTCACTTGTTTTGGGGCTGGAGCTGTACTCACTGCAATAGAGGAAGAAGATGAAACAGAGAAGACAACATCAGCATCTTGTTGTGTACTATCGACATCATGAAAGCAGGACATGTTTTCAGTGGCTACACAGAGTTCAAAAGCAGTGCATATGAGGTTCTCCAAAGAATGTGTCTTCCTTCAGTTGTTCAGAGGAGTTCATGAGTCACCGCTCTTCATTTAGAAACACCCTGCAGACTTTACGTCACTCTGCAGAATGAATCAATGGAGATGTTCTCTGCTGAGGTGTCAGAAGAGGTGAATGGATGTGAAGTTTCAGCTATATAAAACAGCAGTCTTTCACTGATATCAGAACCATTACATTTTCACACTGACATACTGTTTTCAGCATGTTCAATGTCAGACCAATACAACAGAACATTCAGACACATCCTGACAGTCTAGATGCTAGATATATGGCTTATAACCAAAAAATTACTTATGTTTTGTGACTTCTAGCAAATTCAGTACTTGTAATAATTTAGTAATATTTCCAATAAACATTCTATAATAATTATATATCATATTTTAAATTTTATAACATAACATGAAATAATAATTTTTATTCTGCTTTAAAAAGACTTTCTGAATCATTTATACAAAATGATGCCAATTTATTTGATGTTTCCCCATTAAACACAATGATGACTTTAAATGATCCTTTAAGAGGTAATTTCTCAACCATATTTGATGTGCAATTAATTTGTGATCAATTTATTCACCACTTGTGTAATTAATAAGTTTAAAAATATATACTTGCTTGACTACTCTAAAAAAATATATATTATGCAAACTTTGTCATAACCCACTGAACAGAATACATTTTTAATAACTGGCCAGTTCTGTTATAGATTATAAAGCTCTCTGCTGTGTATAAATAATTTTGGTTTATTTATTTATCGGTTTTCGTTTGTTTTAATAGCAATATCTGGCAACACTGCATGGATGATTCAGCTGTGCCGGTCCGGCTGGTCTAGAACATGGGCTGGTGAACATTATGCAAATGTTGGGGGCGTAAACATTAATGATCCCGAATGTAACATCGCAGTCAGTGATTTGCTGGGATTCGCCTCTTTTTCAGTGTTCTTTGCATGCACAAGATTTACATAAGGAGGAAACAACAGTGTTTGAGGCTCACAGTATGTCACCTCCATGTACAGAACTCTTATTATTAATCTATGCCGAGGCAAATACGCTTTTCCATTCTATGGCACCTTTATTAATAACATTAATAATAATAGTGACATTAGAAGTTTTCTGCCATCTGTTAATAATCCTGTTCTAAGAGCAGTTCTTGCCGTCACCTGCGGATCCAGAAGGGGGAGGAGCTCCAGATTTCTGCCACTCCGTGGCCTCCGCGGCCAGTCTTCTGACGTACGCCTCATTCACATCCATCAAGATGTTTTCTGGCTTTATATCAGTGTGAATGATCTTACACTTGGTGTGCAGGTAGTCCAGGCCTTGCAAAACCTACGCGGAGAAAATGTTGGTTTGACCTGCAGTAAAGCACATCTAATGATTCTGAGCAGAAACACATACCTGTCGTATAATGCTCTTGACACACGGCAGCGGCAGGCCCTGGTAGTTGGACTTGATAATCCACTTCAACAGATGGTGGCCGAGAACTTCAAACACCATACACACATCTGACAGCGTATGTTAAAGAGAAATGATGAAGAACACAAGCCAAGAGCTCCAGATCATTACAAGCTGCACTTCACGAATAAAAGAGCGAGCTGAGCTAAATCTGGGCAAAGCGCCTACTCTCACAGCTGTAGATCAAGAGATGCCGGCAGCTGAAAACTGCATCCTGTACAGAAGTGAATACAGAGTGCACTAGAAAAACACCTGCGGACCTCTCATAAAATCAAAGGAAACCTGTTCGATAAACAGTGGCACTGAAAGGATACGGGTTCCGTTCACACCCGAAATCTTGAAGTCGTCCAATAACTGCACCACTTTCTCCCTGCTGGGATCATTCTGGTCTGTGTTCCTGACCTGAATCCACCAGATGGGGGAAAAAAAGATATCAGGCCTCAGACAGTTTTAAAGATAAAATCTTTATCTTTGGTTTATTACAAAATTAACAGTGTTTTTATTTGATGAAACCACTTTCCTCGGGGCATGTGGATACACCTGACTTTCATTACTTTCCCACCACGCTCTCCAATTCATCTGACACTAAATGGTCTCGGGAATAATGCTTGGTAATGGTTTGTAAATCAGCCCTGGTGTTGGGGGAACTCACCGCTCTCAGAAGCTTGATCTCATCGAGTGCTGTTTCAGTGTAGTGCTCTGCGCTCTTAACCACTTTCATGGCCACAAAACGCTTCCCTCTGCAACCAAAACAATACATTTCTTCTCAGTACACATTTCATTCATAAATTGTATTGCTTGAAAGAAGAAAAAGATATAACAGACAGGTAAGTTAACGTACTGTATGTCCCAAGCAAACCAAACAGTAGAAAAATGGCCCCATCCCAGCTTGCGGATTACATGATACCGTCCGTTAAACAGGTCACCGATTTTCACATGGTGATAACCACCTAGAAAATGAGGTTTTGGTTGTTAGAAAACACTGTTAGCAATAAAACATCTGGATTTATTTGGATATAAGGGTAAAAAATGAAAACTTTCCAGATACATTATTTTATTTAAAAAATACAATTTATTAAAAACAATATTCATACATGAAATGACTTCAATACAAGTCTTTAACTTGGTTAAACAGTGTGGTATGATCTTTAACTACAAAGTCAGGTAATTCAAGTTATAAAATGTTATGTAGTTCAACTCTCCCAAAATGTAATCATATCTATGTTCACTCCTTTGTTTATTAAACAAATTTCAGAGAAACAAAACACATCATGTGTTTTAAGATCCAGTTTGCTGTTCTTCTTAAGGGTGTTACAACTTGGCAATAGAATTCATATTGTGATTATAGATCAACTTGATTATGATGACAATGATTATTATTAAATAATAGTAGTATTTCATAAAAAAAAAAAAAAAAATCTAAACGTAATCAACGATTTAATCATTTATAATAATTCTAATAATATGTCTTAAACAGGGCTGCAACAATTCCTCGATTCTCCTCAAGTATTCGATTAAAATAATCCTCTATTTCATTTTTTAAAAATTGTCATATGTTGTTTAAAAAAAAATAAAAAATACACTTGTGTATTTGGTGAAATTAAATGCTTTCATGTGGTTCAAGGTTCAAAAAACATTATTTTCCACATAATGTACATTGTTTCTCTATGCCCCACCTTTCTAAAACACTTTTTTTTTTTTTACAAAGCTCATCAGTCTGAAAAGCGAGGTGTGCTCTGATTGGCCAGCTATCCAGTGATTTGTGATTAGCCGAATGCCTCAAGCGCGTGATGTAAATGTTACGCCCCTTGTCATACTGTGATGCGTGTCCCAGTCAGAACACTGTGCGACAGGACTAAATCCCTTTAAAAACAAGGCATTTGTTGCATCCAGTGGGGATGTATAATTCCGGATTATAATGACTTATACGCGTTTTAGGCACTGCATCATGCTGCGTAAACATAAAACCATGTCTGCATTCGTTATCGGAGAAATGACAAACAACAAGTGCTACTCTAAACCAGCGGTTCTCAATTCCAGTCCTCGCGCCCACAGCTCTGCATATTTAGCATGTCTCTGTTTATTTACACACCTGATTCAGATAATCAGCTCGTTAGAAGTGAGCTCCATGTATGAACTGTGTTCCCATTGACATGGTCCCTACACAGTGTTCATTGCTCCCTACTCCCTGAGCAGGAGAAATCTGCTGAAGTTTACTTCACTTAGGAACATTCATTTACAGATTTCCGCTGCGCAACGTCTTCACACATGGACAAGTGTGACATCATATACCTCTGTAAATAAATACAATTTAAATTCACGTCTCACACACTTCAATGCACTTTGAATGGAACATATGTTCTCTTCGAACTGGAATCATGGCAGAATATAACAGAATCATGGCATGTCTACTTCACATTGCACTTATGTTCGAATAGAATAAACATTTCAATCCATAAAAGAAACATACAAAATATGCAGAGCAGGGGGGCGTGAGGACTGGAATTGAGAAATGCTACTCTACACTGCTCAAAGTCATAAGGAAACAGTCCTCCATAAAATGCATTGCACACATCTATTTGGATTGAACTGTTCTGAAACAGTGCTGTAAATACAACTTAACCACTGATTTGTAGTTGTGACCTCTTTTGCAAGGCCAAACAAAGTATTTTTGATTCAACAACATGGCGGTGGCGGGAAACATATGGGATTAAAATCCTGCCATGATTCAAAACTGAAAATAAAGTTCTGAAAGGTTGAAACTTAGTGTTTGAAAACTCAAAATCTTACAAAAAAAGTTTTGCAAGATCGAAAAATACGAGAAAAATAAGCTTGCAAAATGTAAAAAAATAAAAATATCTCTGCAAACCTGTATTATTCCCCCTGTATTAGATTGTTTTCCAGGTTTGAAACCTTGTATATGCTAATTTGAAAACTGGTGTGCGAATGTGTGAAAAAAAATTTTGAAACTCCAAAACCGAGCTTTGCAGGCTTGCAAAGTGGTAAAAAATTTTTTACATCTCTGCAAACATAATTTTGTTTTTGACTTTCTTTTCTTCAGAAGTGCAACACTCTTTTTAACGGTGTTGTGCAATCATTTTTTCTGAGTTTCGAATTTGTCACTGTTCTCCCAGTGTATAGTTTGTTTTCAAGATTTGAAACCTTGTAAATAGTGATCTGAAAACTGGTGTGCGAATAGGTGAAAAAAAGTTTTGAAACTCTGAAAACTGAGGTTCGAAAGGGTGAAACTTATTACATTACATTTGCACTCCTATTGCAGACAATTTTTTCAGAGCCGAGTTTACAACACCAACTTTGCGGAGATACGCCCACACAGTTGCGAGCTTGCGACTCACGTGATTTGTGGCAGCATTGTCATGCAGTTCTAGTCTGAAACTCTGAAACTCAGACCGAGCGAAAATGCTTCGCAACCTCGCAACTTAAAAAAGAAAAGAAAAAAAAAAGCCTGGAGGGAGGGCCTTCTGCTCTTGGCCAATGCTTTGCTGTGTGCTGACGTACAGTCCAATCACAAGTTGTATTTACTGGAAAGGTGGGATGGACCGACTGCTCCGCCAATGACAAAAGCAGACAGGATGCACAAATTTCTGGCAACAAGGCGGTCCCGTCTAGGATGGCGTGCGGTCCTAAAAGTACCTAAAAACCTCAACAGCTTCTTTTTTGGGGGCGGGGGGTTGCTTGCAACTTTAGGGATCTTTAGGATAACTTGAAATCGCATTATATGAACCCTTTAATATATATACGCTTTAATTGTTTAATTTAATTTAAGGGACTCGCAGTAAATGCTAATCCACACAAACTGCTATCATTTACATGTGTCGAGTCTATCAAACTATACCTCTGCATGTTGTTGTGTGTTTGGGTTTATTATAAAGATCCTCTGGGAATGCAATGTACACCATTTCATCAGATTAGTACGGTAAATAATTTATAAACCTACACAAACACAGGAGAATACACCTTCCTCAATACGTTAACTGTTCATTGCAATTTCAAAATAAAAGTTTGAGCCCTCGCTCTGAGTTAACACGTTTTGATTTCCACTGTCCACACATTCAAGAAATTACAGTGACTGTAGCATTTCTGTTGTAAATACAAATGCAACACCAACCAACTATCACACCCTATTTGTACTATATGCTTGTGCATATATTAAATTAAATTGCAGCCTAACAAAAGTAGTCAATGCATCTTTTACTGTACACAAGAATCTCTCCCTGTAGTATGATCACAGGACTCTCACCCTTGCAGTAGTCATTGGGATCTTCTTGTTCCTCATCATCTGAACCCAAGATCTCTTCATCTTGCTCCTGCAGTGAGTCAGGCTGCTGTGCGGCTCCCCTCGGGTGGGGATCAGGCCTGGAGAAAGAAAGATTATCTTTAACAAACAGATGTAGCAACCACAACCGCTGGCCAAATGTCTTCACACATCCCTCATTCTACATGTGCTGGTTACAGGAACGCAGCCAAATATTTATCCAGTGCTTTTGAAATGTTGTTCTTAAAGTTTAATACAACCATCATCTTTTTACTGCACCATATAATCCATGAATGTCCACTGGGTTTCTCTAATGTCAGACATTTATGAAACCTCTAAATCAGTGCAAGTGCAACGTTAAACCGAAGGAACTAAGGTTGTACGGCAGAGTAAGAGAGACAGTCTTTGCTGGTTTACCATAGAAAATCCTAAGAGGCGTCAAGCTGAGAGAAATCAAAGCATTCAGACTTTTTCAGTCAAGTTGCTGCAGCAAACTTAAAGTGATCGTTCTCATAAAAATGGAAATTCAGCAATTTATTTATTGACTCGCATATTGTTCCATCCTGCGATGTGACTATCATGGATTCATACATCGCGATATCGATGCTTAAACGACACATCGTGCAACCCTAGTTAACACTTAATATATTATAATTTTATGTTTTAAACACTCCAAGAATAATCACTACTTCGCAATTGCAATAAAAAAAGATGCATTCAGCATTTTAAATCATACATATCCTATCACCATGACATGGTATATGGGCCAGTTAGGGATATTTTAGTCTCAGCCTAATACATCACGCCCAAGGACCATTGGCTAAACGTCTGATGCATATGGGACACAAAAGTGGAAACATTTCAAGAGTGTCGAAGTCATCATCGGATTGGTTGAATTATACAGGATTTATGGGAGATGTGCGTGTCGTGTTCTTTAACGTTCTGCCTGGAAACAAAGATACTGTGGCACCAAACACCTTCACTAAAGAAGAAATCCATTGTGTTTCATCGTGACGACGAGCGCTTATCAGGATCAACTAAACGCTGGATAGTGTTGGGCAATATGGTTATTTTTCAAATCGTCATATCGTCAGCCCGTGAGATCGACGATACACAATATTTTCGTGCCCGGGTGGAGCAAGAGAGAGACTCTTTGTTCCTATCATAGCATAACTATTTGCTGTTTTAAACCTCGCAGGTGCACGAGAGAGAGCCTATGGAATCGTCAATAATCGAAAAAATATACTTTCAAACATACTGATAAACTAACATTAAATATAAAAATACTGTATTTAAAACAACTAGTTCATACATAGTCGGACGCATTTGTCATATCGCGCGTCCTGTGACAAATCTGCCGCATCTGCGCACGGAAGCTATCAGTCTAAATGTTCTGTAAAGTCCGTAAACGGTGAAAATCAATAGTAGATTTCATTTAAAGTCCAGCAGTTTAACACTAATATTGGGCATAAATGAACACGTTAAATATAAAGTATTTAAAACCGGTGAGTTAATTTGTTTGGAGTAAGTTGAATTGAACTGATGCATCAGTCATACAGCTCTCCGGATCGCGCGCCTCATGACGAGACCGATGCACCGCCACAGAAACAAGAATGAGATGCGTTCTAACATAACGGTGGCATTAAACTCCGTTAGTGAGGGCTCGTTTAAAATATTGCACATATATAGGCCGTTGAGATTACTTGTTAAAGTGCAATGAAATACCTTATATTTGGAGACAATGTACGTCTGTTTGTAGATGGAGACTTTGTAACGGCCGAAACAATGCATCAGATTATAGTTTGGAGTGCATGAAAATAATAACAAGGCGGGAGAGCAAACTTATGGATGATAAATTCGCTCTGCCGCCTTGTTAATATTTTGCCTTTATTTGTAACGCCAAGAAAGAGTTAATCTCTCATGTTTGAGAAGAGCGTGATGCCGTGTAGCAGCCATTAAATGTGTGGGACACCAACTCCTCCCTTTCTATCTCTATCATTTCATGGATTTAACGAGTTATCCGAGTCAAAGCGGACAACTTCAGTGACTCCAGGCTCTAATCCTCCTGCGCTCGCGGTGTGTGTGTATGCGTGTGAAATGCGGGGGATGAAGTGAAATAGCTGGGCAGTTTGATAGCTGAATTATAATAAGCAGCCTAATAAAAATAATAGTTATTATTATAATCTAATACATTAATAGGAGAATGAGCCTAATATCATCTTGATTATCGACAGAGAAATCTGCTTCTGTCGATATCTCGGACTATCGTCGATACATGATACAATCATCTATCGGCACAACCCTAACGCTGGACATTTAAAAGTGTGTCAAATATTTAATGTTCGCAGCAAATAATCTTTAAAATACATCCGAGTTTTACACACCAGTTTGTTATTGTGGCTACATTTCCACACCTCAAAACGTGACATGTTGGTCAAATGGCCTCATGGGCAAATAACAAGACTAGACGCTATACATTTTTCCTTTAATTACAGAAGTGTTATCCACTAATTCTACCTGCATTGTGTCTAAATATCTCACTGACCTTTTCAATATCGCACTGCTCACAGTGTTACTTCTATTGGTTGGCTGCACCAGAAGCAGGCATTAATGCAATTTGATATGCAGCTTTGTGCCGTTCGCCTCGCTATGTAGTATAATCTCTCGCAATTTTCTGCATCCTAAACTGGGCTCTGAACTGCGTTTGAAAGAAGTTCAGAACAGCATAAGCCTTTACAAGGATACTTTTTTAATTAGTCGTTCTCAATATGGTTTTTGAACAATACTCAAAGAATATCTGAAACGGTGAATTAAAAGCAGTGAGTTATTAAACATGTATGTTTCTGCCGCTTTATAAAAGGTTTCTTTCTATTGGTTTAGCATAATTTGAAAGTTATACAATAAAATCGGGCCAAACTAAACCGGCTGAGAGGGAAATTAAAATACGTATCTGCAAAAATTATTGATAATAAAAACAGTTAAACAGAACAGCCAGACCTCAGAGCAGGGAAAAGCTTTTTCCCACAAATCCCAGGCAACAATCACACATCACAGATTGTTCCCATAAACATGAAACAGTTTAATTGAGAAGCTGTTATCTCTGTCTGCTTACCAACCGAATCAATTTTGCGCTTCGTGCGTCAGTGAGTATTTCAATAATGAAGGCGCCACCAGCGACATATACACTGCAAATGTCTACTTCCGATCCGAGGGATTTACAAATTCTGCTCTTTTGACTTGATTAGTTTTTGATTGAACTTTGCAGTTTGCACACATATTCTAATGAACATGCTATTAGTCGAAAACGATTGAATAGTGTGCTATGGGCCGAACGTGGTGGGTGAAAATAATTAATTGAGCCAGATCCCAGATAATTAGAGGCTGTGCTAGTGGGAGTTAATTAGTAGAGGTGTGCGTGAATGTGATGCTGGTCTGGGGGGGGGGGGGGGGTACACACACGTGTGCCCATGGCTCAGAGCAGAGCAGATGTTGAACCACAGCAGTGCTGCCAACCACTATTGTTCTCATAAAGAGCTCTCATGTGAATGCAAAAGCCATAAAACGAATATTAAAATATTCACCAACATCCCTTGACAAGTGCCACTCTAACAGTCCATGTTATTCACTGGTCAATGGTTTTAATGTTGTGACTGATCAGTGTAGATAGACACATTGAGTGGTTGCAATGATGGATTGAAAAAACTGTTTCAGAGCCAGTGTACAAAAATAAATCTCTCACTATTAAATCAATCGCCTATAACCACACTGTATAACTGGGAAACCCATGTTTCCTACACAACTGTGCTTGTGTCCTGCCTCACTGTGGCTTTCAGGAGCAAGCTAATTAAAGCATTACAACTTAAATATTTCATTTCCATATATTGATTTATTTATTAGATTTTACATTCAGATATATCTGACAGTTTATATTGAATATCAATAGATAATTTTATATTTTTAAGCTGTATCACCCAGCCATATTCATGTACAGACTAAAGACTTTACAGTCTCGTAAGAACCTGCAACCGGACTAACTGCTTTATTTCAGTCAAGTGCCAGAAATAACACATAAAAACAAGTTCACTCGAATGTCGTGGAATTATCACTGTTGCACTTCTAGAAAGTGTGTGATGACAAAAACTTTAATTTCATCATTCCAAACAATTCAAAGACGGATGCATTCATTAAAAGATAACGACAAAAGCAGCAATCAGAGTAATGAAGGCTGAGAGATCACTGCAGACAGAACATCTCTCTGCACAGCAGTCAACGAGACAAGCTACTGATTCAAGGCGCAAGTTAAAGACATCACCACATGATTATGGCTTTGTTTTTATACAGAGCAACAGAAAAGCCATTTTGATCGACAGTTCATTCCATGCTAAATATTTTTATGTGGCATGACCTGAAAATGTGTACATGTGAGAGTGATGCGAAAACAGCTAAACATGTCTTGAACGAGTCAACAAGGAAGGACTTGTTAAGTAGTTTTGCTAGGATCATGGTGATACAGAGTTTAGTTATCTGCTGTTGCCAAGCAATGTCGCAACTTACTGCAGTAATATAGAATTGAAGAGATTCGCAGTCATGGGTGAATGTGCACTTCATGCCCAAAAGTATGTGGGACACACTGACACCACACCCATGTGAGCTTGTTGAAGCACATTTGGGTTTAGAGATCAACATCATGTGCATTAGGGAGCATATCCTTCTAAAAAGCTACCATTATTTTTGAAAACCTTTCCACTATATATTCCAACATGGATTTGCTCCCATTCAGACTCAAGAGCATCAACTCATGCCAAAGTCAGGGCTTTGTGCAGAGCTTGATTAATACTAACAATGTTATTTATTTTTCTTCATATTTTATAAGGACTCTAATGATGCTTTTGTCTTCAGATAACAACTGTTTTGTTGCAGGAAGGACGGGAAAATACAAAACTTTGCCAAATAAGATATGAAACCCAGACATCTGGAGACATTGTGGGCAGTATGTTGAAATCTGGTATGTCGACATACCAGAATTCCTTGCATTTCTTTAGTGTCACTAAGTATTCGCTTGCCCTTTGAGTAATGTGTGGACGGGACATTGGTTATTACATTATTTTTTGTCTACTGATGACCTAAGGCCTATTCGTTCAAAGAACAAGACTGAGAAGAAAACAATGCAGTTTGATCTCATTTTTGTTACAAGGTTAGTTTTCATTTTGGAAAGTAGGTCGATTTTAAGTAGTGTTTACTTAAAGATGTCATTAGTGTGAGCAGAAATGCAACAAATTTTGGTAACACTTTAGTATATGGACCAAATCTCACTATTAACTAGTTGCTTATTATCATGCATATTAACACATTAGCTGTTTATTAATAATTATAAAGCACATATTCTGCGTGACCATATTTTACATTCCTTATCCTACCCAATACCTAAAATTAACAACTACCTCACTAACTATTAATAAGCAGCAAATTAGAAATTTGAGGCAAAAGTTGTAATTAATGGTTTGTTAACGGTGAAAAGTTGGACCTTAACATTTAAAACAACTCACACCACTGACAGAAAGAGCTTAATATTTTTGACCATTGGGTTGCCAGAGAAAAAACCCATGTAGATAGATCCATAACATGCATCTACTGACCATAATAAGAGTATAAAACTCTAAATAATGACAGCTCTCAGAAAAACAGCAAATTACACCCGTAACCAGATTAAAATTCTCTCCAATTTGAAATCCCAATGTAACTAAATGTTATCCATCTAGCAGACCATTACTAACAGTTTCTCTGAATGATGGATGATCACTGAGGTTGCAAAACTCTTCGCAGTGACAGTACTCGGGGCTGAAGATTCAAGACGTCAAAGTGAATTGAGGTTTGTTTCAGTCTGTGAGAGATTCTGCTTAGAATGCAAGACAAATTCAAGGATCTCTCACTGTTCCTGTAGCTCAATTGATAGAGCATTGCCTTATCAAGCACAAGGTTGGGGGTTAGATTCCCCAGGAACACACGATAGGTAAAAATTGATAGCCTGAATGCACTGTAAGTCACTTTGGATAAAAGCATCTGCTAAACGCATAAAGGTTAATTTAATTTCTAATATCTACAGGACAGATGTAATTTTTTTGGACTGCATACAGAAAGTCTAGAACACAAAGGACCTGCATGGGTGACGCATCGATTATTCAGTCCAGAAACATTTAAAAGAAACCTCAGAATCCTCTGATCAATCCTCTAATTCAGCTCGCAATCGTTTGTCCTGGAGTTACCCAGACTGCTTATTGTAGATTCCAGAACCACTGTTTTACTTAATGCCATTAATCCTTTCAGGAACAATGAGAAAAATTAAGATGAGGAATCTTTCATCGGGTTGTTTAAGCTGGCAGGGAGCCATAGAGGGGGATGTAATCTACTGTTAAACGTGTCATTTAAATTCTCCTTAATCTCAAGTATACAGTTTATTGTTTTTCGCCTCAGACGGCACGCCTACGGATCGTCTGATACATGCTGCACTCAAAATGACAAGAGCTTTCAAAATCAGAAGAACGAATCCAATGCAAACTGTCAAGAACGGTCTAGGTTAGAGCTACACGATAAATCGCATGCGATAAACATGTTTTTTGACCTTGCATGCATGTCAAGCTGTTGGGGACTCCCAAAACCAAAATATGAACCTTTCATAACCCATGATAGGGGCACTTTAAATTAAATGCAAATAAAGTTCAAGTAAAACTGCAAATGCAAGTTAGAAAAGTTGTTCAATCCCTTAAAAAAAAAAAAAATGTTGGAAAAGAAATGCGATCAGTATTTTCCACATACAGTTTAACATTACAAACATTAATCTAATGAAAATACCATTTATAAACGGAGGAAACTACAATTCCATGTTATTTATTAAGTGTATGTAAGTGGTATTTACACTGCAAAGTAAGTTAATGATTAATTGATTGCTAATTTGAAATTTATTTTGAAAAATAAAAAAAATAGCCTAATAATATTGTTGTATTAATACCAAATTCTGTTTAAATCATTTCTGATTCTATACATTTGCCGATATTTACTTATTTTTTTGCATTATGAATGATATATGATATATATTTTAATGAAAATTCATTGCCATTTATGCTTTTTATGCAATTAATTTGCCATGTTTTTACCAGAACCCATTTAAACAAAGTGATGTTTACCAAGTATCCGCTCAGTACATGGAGTAGCTCAGAGGAAGCGCCAGTCGCTCGTGTTTGAGTCTTTGAAATTGGTTTTACTATAAGTCCAGGCTTCTCAATTGTGACTACATCACAGGTGATGCTTGGTCAGAGGGGTTGCATCAAAGAGTCTATTTTCTTATCGCCTCATCCAGATCCAGTCTATGCATCACATTTCCATAATTCCCTCCACTACTTCAAGTTGTTTTTCAGTGAAGGCGGCTTCTATTAAAAGCCTCGAGCCTTAGCAACCAGCCTGGACGATTCATCTGAACCAAAACTTCACCTCCCGAGCATCTTGATGCATGGCATCCTCCATAACACATCCACCGAGAGAAAAACAAGGGGGCTGTGTGTGTCTGTGCATGAGTGTTGGTCCGTGTGATCGTCCGTGAGTGGGAGGGAGAAACGTTTGGCGCACACAGAGTTAAATTCACTCTTAATACAGAGCTCAGCCTTCAGAACTTCTCAAGCCCACACAACAAACCACAACACGTCTGACATTCTCTTGTCTTGTGTCAGAGTTCTCACGCATTCATCAAAACAACACTCTTAAGACCGAGCTACCATTGTTTTCACTCGCGTACGGACTGCATTGCAGCATTAGAGCTCGAGGCAAAACCCGTCCCGTGTGGCCTTTCCCACCTGTGGTAACAATTGCTCGGGTAACAATCTCCTGGTTGCATGGAACTAGGCGACTTCACAAACCATCGCAGTGGCTTTTTATTAAGATACAATTTGGGGTTCAGCCTGAACGTATAAAAATCTCCAGAAAGGTGAAGGTGGCAAAACAGCGAGGGGTCGGTGATGCTGGTTATCTCACGGCTGCAGCACAGCGTGCATTCGACACGTCTCCCTCACTCTCATCTCCCCTCTGCCATGATTCATCTCAGACAGACTCGTTAAGAAAGCTGGATTCAATCTGACTTCACACTGTGTGAGTCCAGCATGCATTTTAAGCAGCATCTTCAAGGATACGCGTACATGTCTTCTGAGAGAAGTTTGATCAACTCAGAAAGATGTGTGCAGAGCTGCAACATTAGAATTTTGATGAGAAATCAATGCACTAGGGGTGTATTTGTGCTAATTTCTTTATATTTCGGAAAACTGTTTCTATTCAGTTTGGTAAACACTTGTTAGGAAATAGTGAAAGTATTATACTATATGTACAAAAAAAAAAAAAAATACAAACACAGATATACATTTACAAACACTATTAATATGTGTATTTGTGAATAGTAGATTTTCTGCTAAATATTTTCGTAATGAAATATGACGGAAAGATGAAAAAGTGCATATGTCAATATGCCAATCTTTAGCAGGAAAAACTATTCAAAATTATATTCATACAATGTTTTGTTGATATGTTGAAAGGAAAACCATGCATATCAAAAACGTAAAAATATATATTTGAAAGCTTTTCCTACTTAATATTAGCATAATGAAATTCTTAAGCATATATTTTCCTTTTCATCTTAAAATTTGCACAAATATATTTTTGAATCATTTTACTGCTAAATATTTGCATAATGGAATATTTATAGATATATTTTCTTTTCATTATATCGATAAAACATCACAAGAATATATTTGACAAGAATTTTTGCTGCTAAATATTTTAATGTAACGTTTAATTAGTTCTCTTTTCATTTAACATAACATTGGACATTTTTTTATTGCAGTTTTGCTGCTAAATATCTCTAATTAAATAATGTTATGATACTATAATATTACACACATAAATCAATTTTTAGTTATGCAAATAAATTAATGTTATGCAAATGTTCTCATACAACTCTCTTTCTTAAACTGTGCATGAATTAGAAGTGCCTAATGTTTTCATTTAATTTATAATATACCACAAAGTTAATTTCAATTCAATAAGTAAAACCAGAAAAAACAGTTTCCAAAACTAAAAAAGCCCTTCAATTATTTTTCCCTTTGAAGCCCCAAACATGAAGAAAAATAACTCGCCACGAGCAACTAGATGAAACTACCTTCACCAAACTGTCAAAGCACCAATGAAATCAAAGCTCTCAAACACACGGTGCACCAGATACGTGCTTACGAGGCACTGAAGACAGAAACAGAGGTGCAACTTTGCTTCTTACCTACAAGATGCGCGGATACCCATGAGAGACAGTGCTAATGAAGGCAACAGGGGCTGGCAGGCCAGAGACAGAGCCATGTACCAGAGGCAGAGGAGGGCCACCTCAGTGCACTCAGATGCACAGTGAGGCTGAATGCTGAGGAGCTCGCTCCCTCCCTCTCTCGCTCGTTCTGCTTCCGTCAGCAACAAGAGCACGCCCTTCCCCTGTGCCACACGCTCTGATTGGCTGGGGAAATCTAGCACTGCATTGCAGGTAAAAACACTGCCGCCTCCTCATTTCTCCTTCATAACGGCATGCGTTCTGCTGTCACTCATCCCATCTGCTCTCTCTCTCTATTTACAGCAGAAAAAGACTAGACGCTCTCTTGCTCATAAGATCCGTGTCTCAGTCTAAACAAGCCTCTTTACAACCTTGTTAGTGAAGGCAGGTAAGCAGCACTGAGTCACAGCAGCGAGAGAGAGAGAGAGAGAGAGAGGGTCTATAAGAGGGCACTCGACACAATCAATTACTCTTATCTCTCGCCCCTCTGAGACATACACAACTACATAAGAGCTACTCGACTGAGAAAATCTCAAATGAAAGACCCCAATCTCATTATAATGTTTTTATTGTATCTATTGCAATTTAAAGCACAAGAGCTTTCAGGAGAGGGAAAGAAATATTAACCTTGAATTGAAAAAGCCAAAAGTGGAAAAGCTTCTGCTGCAAAAACTATGCCAGTGCAAAATGACGAGATGTAAATAAATAAACTTGCCAAAAGTCAGTTTGGCGAATATAAGTTGCAATGTTTATTTTTCATTCAGTAAAAAAAGACCCATTTTCTCAGGAGTCGGATGGACCACATTGGTTGAACATGAACATTGATTCAGTAAAAAAGAAAAAAAAAAAAAAAAAAATGGTCTCACTGTAAAGCTTGTTGGCAATGTGGGCAAACCTTCAGCTGATAGCATTTACTTTTTTGTTTGTCATGCTGGACAACTACTTGACATTTTATTTGTCCATTTGTTCTGAAATTAAATGATTTTGTCTTCTGCTGAGATATGATTCCACATAATTTTTTTCTCCCTCCACTCATCAAGCACTTTTCTAATAGATGGAGAGACGTGGGTGGAGGACGCTGGTATGAACTAACACAATGTAAAAAGACATGATACTCTCCACTATGAATCACAATATAACTGACTGACATGGAGCTGTTCATTCAAATCTAAAGATGTACAGACAGAAAAAAAGCCTCACTCAAACTCACAACCGAATGTGCAGCATGCAGGACCCTCAAAACAAAGGCTGCCCTGGTCCTACAGTAGGACACGTCATTAGATCAAATGCATTTGATGCTCTACTAGTTTCTTAGCAACCACAAAACCTTTGGCAATAGAAGAAAGGTAGGGTCTCTCTGACTGATGGCTATAAAGCACTTTGCCACGTGTATTGCATAATTTATCATTATGCAATTAACAAGCTTTTCATAGAGTTGATACATTTATATAAGAGTTTGTGTGTGCAGGAAGTATGCACTTCACTGCTTTGAATTCTTGATATGTTGTTCCTGTATCAGCCCCGACTTTCAATTGCCCATCAACACATTAATGCAGCAAAAAAAAATTGAATGTTGACCAAGCAGCAAACTGAGCCGGCGTAAACCCACCCAGACATAGGGAGAACTTGCAAACCCTACAAAGAAAGGCCTTCTGTCCTTGCCGGGGCTCGAACCAGGGACCATCTTGCTTTGAGACAACAGTGCTAACCTCCAAGCTTGTATGTATAGGTAGTTTTCTGTGAAGTGTTTTAGGTCAAATCATCAAATCTAGTCCCTATTGGTGACCTCTGGTTAGCTTAAGAGGCTCTTCACAAGAATTTGCCTGCATTGAGGCTTCGACATTTTGGCTCTTTAAGGCAATAAGTTTTCAGTTCCTCCCTCTAAAGAGCCGCTTCAGAGCAAGAATCTGCATGATGGTAAAAAACAAAACAAATATTACAGTAATGCATTTTCTCCAGACAACTTAAGTATCACAAGAGTGTCGTTTTTGTGTTGATTTGCACGTGTAAATGTGATTTGATAAAACAGTTTTAAATACAATATTATTTGTTTTTGTTCAATTTTGCCAAAGAAAATATTACCTATAAAGCCACAGCAGAGCTGTTGTGCCCCAAACAACAGTTTAGTTTCTGAATTAATCCATGTTTTGAACTAAAAATATACACATAAAAATAAAATAAACACATTTGCCGCCACCTGCTGGTAGTTTGTTTCTTTTTTAGAGTAACATTTGATATATATATAAAAAAAAAATCTATATAAAAAACATCATAGGGATAGTTCAACAAAAATAAATACATACAGTCATCATTTACTCATCCTCATGTTGTTTTAAACCTGAATGACATTTTTTGCACAACATAAAATAAGGTATTTTGAAGACTGTTGGTAACAAAACAGTTTTGGTTACCAGTAACTTTCATTGAATGAAGACTGCATGAAGCCTGTGGGATGGAGTTGGCAGGTAACACTAACAACATTCTCCACCCAATCTACAGATTTTAAGCTTGAGAGCTTGGTTAAACACAGATGAAGGATCATCAGGTTCACAAATTAAGGTCTTTAATCATAAGGATGCTCACATAGGGGTCTGCAATGTGTAATTTGACATCAAGTATATTGCAAAAACCAAACAAAACGCCTACAGACAGTGCACTCATAGATGACGTGATGAAATCTATTAGGTTATGTTAGTGCGCGTGTGCATTTAGAGTGCGTTTTATTCACTGCATGTTTCAGTCAATTAAAATCCATCACAAAATTCAAGGCAACCTCAAGAACTGCCTCCCACCCGCACTGGACCCACACCAATTTGCCTAGCGTAGCAATAGGAGCACAGAGGATGCAGAGCAAGAATCTGCTCATCAGTAGTCTGTACTTACACACTTGGACAATAACACCATATGTACAGATGTTTGTTGACTTCAACTCAGCATTTAAAACGGTCATTCCCTCCAAGCTGACCACAAAACTTGGAGACCTGGACATTAACACCTCCCTCTTCAACTGGATTATGGACCTTGAGTGGCGTACCACAGGGCTATGTGCTGAGCCCATTCCTCTACACCCACGACTGCAAGTCTGTGCATGGATCCAACTTCATCATCAAGTTTGCAGATGACAAAACACAGTGATTGGCCTCATCAGAGACAACAATGACCACCAGGCTGCATGGTGTGCTGACAACAACCTGCTCCTCAACACCAGTAAGACAAAGGAGCTCATTAGCCGCATTTCCACTGTCGGGCCAGTAGCACCGAGGCCAGAATAGCACAGGGTTTCCACAGTGGAGCTTGAAGCACCGCTGCACATCACTAAAACACGCCCTTTACACGCCTCTCAGAACAACGTCATGCAACCTCATCATTTCACCATCAAAGAGAAGTTATCAGAAAACTAAGAAATAAGTCACTGGAACATGCGCAATCACAAAACAAACATGAAACAAACACAAAACAAACACAAAAGCGGCCATTTGTTTGCATGCTTTGTTATATATTCAAATTCAAAAGCATCAATGTTTTAACTATAGAATTGATTTAATTTATCAGGACTCAAAATTAATCACACATAAATACACTTAGTTCTATTTTATTTATTTATTTTTAACGCTCATGAAAATAGCCTGCTTGTTCAGTCGAGTCTGTTTCTGTTTATTAGCCACAGTATAGCCGTCATATTTAGAATGAATGATAATTATTTTTATAAAAGCTCCCGAACAAAAAACATTATTAGGCTATATTCTTTTATGATAGGCAACGTGAGATAAACTCTCGAGACGAGGCTTGTGACAGATAATATAAGTTACTTAATAAAGACACGATTTCTCCAAGCGGTCATATTTAACATGTTTATTGTGTAACGTTAATGTTTAGCGTGCATAGTCTTTTACATCACTTATAAATATTTCTGCCTTGTTTAGTGATTATAATCCACATCGGATCAAGTTATTTCAAACACTTGCTGCTAACTAAGAGTGAGTTTTGAGCTCAACTTATTTTAAAATGTCTTTAATGCTGAAGTTAAAGCTGTTACCTTTCTGAAATGATCCACGCTGACGCTCTCTAGACGTGGAGAAACTCCGCCTTTGTTCGTAACCCCTCCTCTAGCCACAGCTGGCCCGCTTTGGCCCAAGGTTTTCGTCGGGCCAAGAAACCCTGGCCGTTGGCCCCGAGGAAGCCCCGGCGAGGCACGATGAAGCCCCGGAAGTGACTGTGGAAACGCGACTGGCCCTGGCACGCACTAGCATGCCCGGTCTTAGCTCGATAGTGGAAACACGGCTATTTTGGACTTAAGGAACAAGAAATGAAGCACGCATGACCCCATCCTCATTAACAGGATGGTTGTTGAACAGGTGTAAAGCTTCAAGTTCCTGGGAACCCACATCTCGGAGGACCTGTCCTGGACCACAAACACCTCCAGACTGGTCAAGAAGGCTCACCAGTAGGGTTGAAACGATTAGTCGTCATTATCGACTATATAAAATAAAAAAATTTAATTAATAAAGAATTGTCAACAAATCTTTTTGTTGTTTAGTAGTCATTTGATTTAATTTGACCTAATTTAGAGCCTGCAATAATGTGGTTTGACCAGTGTGGTGCTGTAGCGCAATACTGTAATTCAGCCCTCCTCGATGCAATTCAAGAGAAGAGATTCAGCGCAGCTTCAGAGAAACTCATGTATATATAAAATACTTTTATTAACTATTATACTCCATTATACATAAGAAAAATGCTTCAAAAATTCTCAAAAGTTAAGGTAATTTAAATAAAAAATGACGAAGGTAGACCAGTAGACTATTATTTACTATGAATGTTCTTTAAAAACAGCAGATTTCAGCCTGTCACCATGATGCAAACATTACATTTCAGACATACAGTTGTAGTTCTTTACAGGATTTTTTTTTCCATAGCGTGTTTTTGCCATTATTTCTCGATGTCCCAAATTTAACATTTAAAGGGACACTCCACCCCATAATGAATACATTTTGTATGCAAAGATCATCAAAATAATGACTTCATTCAACAATTTGTCTCCTCTGCGTCTCTCCGCATCGCAATAGAGCCATTTTGGAGAATATCGGCTGGATGCAAGCAGTGTATGCTCTTCTGTGTCAGCTGCCTCACAAAAGGTAAGTTTTCTATGTGCAATTTAAACATTGATTTAAATGAAAACAGTGCATCCGTGCAGCTCAGCTGACATTGAAGAGCAGACACTGCTTGTGTCTAGCTCATATTCTGCAAAATGGCACTATGTTCATGTGGAGAGACACAGAGGAGACAAACAGTTAAATAAAGTCGATACTTTTGTTTTCTTCGTATTCAAAAAGTATTATCATTGCTTAACGTTAAGGTTGAACCACTGATGAACCACTATTCTGACGATGTCTTTCATTCTTTTCTGGACCTTGGCAGTTAATGGGACAGTCACAAGTAGGGATGGGTATCGTTAAGGTTTTAACAGTATTACTACTCTTACCGATACTGCTTAATGGTCCGGTACTTTAACTGTATTCTTGTCGGTACTTTGTGTTGTGTTGGGCAGTCGAAAACTTTGCATTTCTCTGTCTGCACATAATGCACTTTTGAAAGATGCTTTGACAGATTGCTTGTGTTTCCGCCCTTACATGCAAAAATTTTGTTGCACTTATGACAACCACTGCATCCACTCTAGTGAAGTAAAACCACACTTTGGAACGTTTTGCTGTCTCCGCCATCGTCACTCTTTGTATTAAGCAGGAGTTTTTGTACTGTAAGGGGCCGTTTGCATATCGCGTCTAAAAACGCTTGGAAAACGCTAGGCACGCCGCTTTCTGATTTTTTATATTTTTTATATCTTAAATTGTGTTCCGAAGACCAACAAAGCTTTTATGGGGTTGGAACGACATGGAGAAAAAAGTGATTCATGACAAAATTTTCATTTTGGGGTGAAGTACATCTTTAAGATTGGTTGCTCCTTCAAATTCCTAAGCAATACTAGCAGTGATTACTGAGAGGTACTCTTGCATCTTCACGTTTCAAGAGTTACTCAGTCAAGTAACTCCAAAAAGGAACCGCCCTGCTGCTAAACAGCCCAGTGCAGCATCTGCATGGTGCTCAGCTTCCCAAAACAGTGACCTGATTTGGTTTCATGCAAGCCGTGCTGAGAGAGTCACATACTCTGCCATCTGCAGTCCTCCAGACCCCCTGTGCTGCAGTTGTGGAGGATACAGCTTACATAATGAGCATCCTCACAGCTAGGCAAATCTCAGCTTCAGTGAACTGCTGCGATACCAGCCCTTTAAGTTTCCCAGCACTGCACCAGAACTTGTGCACAGTGACAGATAGGCTGCATACCCCTCTAGAAACAACTTCCCAACTCTGGGGAACACACAGGGTGCAGATACAAGAGTCCAGTCTCACTTTTGCAAGGATACTTGACAGAACCGGCTGGTCAGCAAGTTTCATGCATGCATGCATCAGAGAGGTCTACAAGGATCTAACACAGGATCCTGAAAACCCATTCCACTTACTTAGTGCAAACATGCATCCCACAACAGCCTGATACTCCCCAAAGAGTCCCGACCCGAACGCATCAGCTGTCTGATTAAAATGGAATCCAGCATTAATAAGTCAGCAGTGCCACACACACACACACTCACTTGCACCTCAGACCGCTGGCGAGTTTCACCACGGCAGTGTTAAGTGAAACGATCCAGTCCAGGAGCCACATGGCAGAGGAGGACAGCGCAGAGCAAGATGGTACGGTGTGAGCCACAGTTGAACCGCAGATGAGAATTTCTTTCTATCTCCCAGAGTGTGCCTGCCTGCTCTCTGCTCACTGGCCGCCTCAACACTACTGGAAAACAAGGCAGCGCAGGAGGGAGGGGAAGGGCAAGAGAAACAAGAGCAGAGGAGGAGGGTGATAAGTGAGAGAAAACTCACTCTCTTCTAACACGGTGTGGCGTAACGGAACGATGACAATCTTTGTAGAGAGACTTACGGAGAATAGTCATACACCCCACCTATCTTCTGCAGAAGGGCTGGGCTGAAGGTACTGTCGCTCTGACAACATGTCGTATATCAAGGACATAAGCGGAGCCCAGAGGGCATGTTTCCTTCTGTTTGTGCCTCACCTGAGCATTCGGTAGAGTGTGTGTGAGGGAAAGTGAGAATAAAATGCAGGAGGCTTGATGGCTGTCACAAATGTTGTTATGTAACAGCTCTCTTCAAGGCAGATGTGTAGCTGTCCAGTGTTTAAGAGATGAACACACACACATACACTGTGTAGTTTTAGCCATTATTTCGTCCCAGAACTTGTGAGTGAATTTTAGTTAATGGAGTTAATGATCTCCATTACATTTAGTTTTCTGATACTTAAGCGCTGGTTTGTTTTCATTTCGTTTTAAGACACATAGGAAACATTTGCCAAAAGTAGGGAGAATGGGAACAACAGTTTCCCTTACAGACTCAAACCTGCATAACCCACAGCCACAGGTAGTTAAACAACACTTCACATGACTGACCCCCAGTTCATTTAGGTTCTTCAGAAGTATGAAAGTCATACATCAGGGCTATTAATTGGCGGCCCGCCAATCATCTTCATTCGGCCCACGTGAAGAATATGTGCAGATCGCATAGATATCTTGAATTGTGTTTGCACTAAGTTAGTCTGTCCACAAGGTGGCAACACAGGCCCGGGCCAGAAAAGGAAGAGATACAGTGTTGCCAAGCGCGTGGTTTTTCCGCGGAATTGGGTTACTTTAACACAGTTGCAGGAGGTCGTTTTCATATCCGAGTGTTGAAGCGACTCAAATAAAACGATATTTATCCCCTGGAATGCTAATTTAAGTAGGGGAACCCAACCAAAAATTGCGATTTTTAACTGGGGAGCCCCTCGAAATCCAATTGAGCTAGTTTTGTGCTTGTTTTGAGTAGCATTTGGGCGGGTTTTCTTGTGAAAACCTGACAACCCTGATAGAGACGCAACAAGAACGATCTACCAGACCGCAACTTCAGCGACAACGTTGACAAGCGGTTGTGTAAGGGAGTTAAGGCAGTTAACTCTAGTTTAAACGAATATAAAGAGAAAGTTATTGGTCATAACGTATTTCGAGAAATAACGCAGACTGGATGAAGGTGATTATCAAATGCAGTAATGCTATACCGGTAACATTAGTTTAAATGTCTGCACGTTCGGCTGAACGCATATGCTGGCTAGCCGCTTAGGACAAATGCGCCAATAGCATTTCAAACAACAAAAACACATGCAATTATGTCAAAAAGCATTTGATTTTGTCAACACGGCCTTAAATGAGTAATCGTAAAGAGTTGGGAAAACTCAGATATGCATCATGCGCGTCAGATTTTAAAGAGGCAGCGCTTTTTTTAAAGTGAAACTTGCTAAAGTCTGTGAAATCACGGAAATGAAAAAGAAATCACTTGACTGTTCTAGTCGCTGATTAACTTTTGTAGCTTGATTAAAGATTAATATATATGGTTTATGTATATACAATTTATAGTTTATGTGAAGATTGTTTTACATTTACTTGTTATATTTATCAGAGCCTAGATAAAGTTTATAAAATAACTTATTTTATTATACTGTAATGGCTAAAACTGAGAGGAAGATGCATTTAATAGAGACATCATCAGCAGTATTATCAAAAATGTGTTAGTAATAAAGAGACTTGGTTAAGAGATGTAATTAAATATATATGTACACAATACCATCTTTATGTTGTTTCAACATTCATTTGAAGGTGCAGGGTAAAATTATGACCATATATTAATAATCATTTAGTCATGATTAATTACAGAAAATGTGCAAATTTTATTATTATAATAATTTTTTTTTTGATTGACAGACAACAAAAATGTAAACCTTTCATAGAGTTGCTGTTGGTAATATTAATTCATTTTACTACTAAATATACATGCATTTGTAATTACTTATTTTATAGAGATTGGGATGGCCCCCTTCAAATTTTCAATTCTATGATCCGGCCCTCAGATGAAATTAATTGAATAGCCCTGTCATACATGTTTGGAATGACATGAGGGCGAGTAAACAATGATAGAATTTTATTTTTGGGTTTCAAAATTCAAATTATGCATCGTAACTTTCTGAGCCAATCATATACTAATAAAACCATCCAACACTGACACACAAATTAGCCTTGCCTCCAGGGTGAAGTTGGATGCAAAGGACAGACTCTAAAAAGATTGAACCATAGGGTTTAAGAATTAATATTGATTCATCAGAACAGTTTAAAATAAAGAAATCGGTATTGCCGATCAAGTGTCCACACAGCTGACATGTGATGTATCCACATTGCGCAAGACGCAGTCAAAACACATTATTTGAAAAGGACTAATTAAACATCACATTTTCCGTCAAAGATCTCACCCCTCCATGAAGTATCTACAATCGAGACACTTCATAATAAAGTTAACACATTTAGGAAAATTTTGAATAAAAAAATAACAAAATTAATAAAACTTAAGCCTGCTGCTGTGTGTCACATGACACACATGACAAATTTTCTTAAGTCGATTCACTTCAGAATTCGCTTCGGTAACCCCCCGGAGCTGTGTAGAGCACTTTTTATGATGGATGGATGTACGTTTTTGAGATTCAAAATCTCGACCACTATTTACTGCCATTTTAAAGAGCCAGGACATTTTTAATATAACTCTGATTGTATTCGTCTGAAAAAAGAAAGTCACATACACCTATAATGTAAATCATGGGGAAATTTGCATTTTTGGGTTAACTATCCCTTTAATGAAGCTCCATAGAGATGCAGTTTTTTGAAGATAAACAATCTCTCCATAGAGCACATTTTAACTACTGTTTCCACTATTATAGCACTACCTTATGTTTTTGAATCATTTTGAGACCTCCTTTCCAACTTCATACCAAACAATAAACCGAGTACACACTCGAATTTACTCACTTTTTGCCGGGTTTCTTGGTTTTGGTCCTTTTCTTCCTCGCCTGAAGTGCAAGTACTGTCAAAAACACATAACGTAAAGAGTTTTATTTAGGCACTTCTTAAAAACTATTTGGTAAAAACTAAGCCTATTAATCTATAATACAGATAAAATTAATACCCCTTTTATGTTTGAAGACCAGTATTAGGACATTACGTCGCCACAAAACCACTATCAAAAGTTGGTAAAATCATAGTTTAAAGTACTTAAACACATCCAACAATGTGTAATTAGTGACCTTCATGAGCGAAAACGATAGATTAGACCCAAAACAACAGAAAATAAGTAGGGTATATTTAAAAAGATTATTATATTTCCCATATTCCATAAAAGTTGATAATGCTTTTACAGTACAGTAATGTGGCGGTTAAATAGGCGGTAACATTAACCATCGTCAACAAAATTGATTTGGGCGGCTTTATCAGTTTATGCTGATAGCGTTTTATTGACACACAACAATGAAAGTAGAATAAAACACATTTATGACAAACATATCGTAATTCTTTAAGTCGAACGAAAACGATAGAAAACAGCTAGCTAAAGATCACAAGGAGACTGCAAGAAAACACATGAATATCTATATAACGTTAACGTATATAACGTTAACTACTGCATCAAACAACGATTACAATCAGAGGCACGCTAAAAAAGACTCATAACGTTACATAAACAACAATTGTCCGCGTTGCTGGTAAACTGTGTAGATGTTGCTGTATAGCCGCAGTATTGTTATGTTAGCAGCAGCTAAACACACATGGGCTTTTGTCTCTATCAGCACATACTGGGAGATCTCGCAGCGCGAAGTTCACAACACAGATATGATTCAGACTGGATGCTATGTTTACTTATGTTTATATGTACGCTGTTGCAACAGGTAGTTGTGGGGAACAGTAGTTAGCTCGTTTTGATGCTCACCTTTCCTCTCCATGCTGCTGTGCTGAACCGGCGGCTAAGTGCTCTCAGTCACTCACATGTAACGGTCCGCGCATGCGCAGTTGCGCACAAAACTTCCCCCATCAACAACTGAACTGAACAGAGCTACAGTGTGTCACACCCACATCATCGTCACGTGCACTTACACGAGCCCAACACAGACAAGGTTTTGAGACTACAGTCGAGGCTGTGGGGTGAACAAGGGACTATTCAGACAAGACTCTGAGTGTATAAATATATTTTAAATACATTAATACATGTTAACCCCCTGTCTGGTGCTGTTCAGTCATTGTTTTTCTTAGTAATGGTTTTGGTACTTTGTTAACACACTCCACACACACACACACACACACAGCTCATTTTGAAGATATCAACCTCAAATTTGGAACAAAACTTTAAAAGTATGTCTTTGATTTTCTCTGCAGTTTTAGAGTAAAACATATTTTGCTAAATATTTGATGTCAAATTTAAAAAATTAGTAATTTGTTCATTTTTATAACAACTTCTTAAACATTTTTGGTCTTTTTTTTTTTTTACTTCAGCAATTATCTGCCACCTATGTTTAAAAAAAAAAAAAAAATACCAAATTACAAATGTATTATAGCTATTCCATAAATGTAATTAACTACCTTAAAAATAGAAATACGTGATCAAACTAAAATATAATACATACATTTCAATAAGAAAAAATTAACTTTTGAACAAGTATAGCACCATATACATATATTCAATGCTGTGTGTGTTTAACAGTATTTCATAATTCAGCTATTTTTCTGAATCATTATCATTGTCAATCAGTGCAGTTTCCTGTAAGGATTTACACAATGCAATCCCAGCATGCACGCTCTGCTATTGGGGCACGTTGTCACAAACTGACAAGAAGTGATGAGTTAATTGAAGACTTATCTTGTATGTTCCTCTGCATACATTTTTTACAGGTCTATCACATTATTTTACTCCGTTGATGAGTTTACTGAGCTAAATTGTGACTCATAAATTAAGAATTGCGGTGTGGGTTGCGGTAATCTGCAACAGCCTATATATTATGTAACAAAATTATTTTACACTTCAGGCATTTTGAGCGTGTATTATGAGGAATTACCACTTGGTGGCAGTGTTTTTCTAAAAATAGTGTGCACTGACGCAACTTTACATTATTCCTTTTTTCATTATTACTTTTTTTTCGCAAAAGACATATCAAATAATGAGTGTTGTGCAAACTATTTGCCCATATTCCTGTTCAGCAGTGGAGGTTCACAGACCACAAAACTTGTGTGTGAATGAAGAAAAGCCGGTTAAATGCACAAAAAGGACATACAGTAATTTCTTTTCCATGAAAAATGGATTCCATGCAACAAAATGAAGTATAAACCAGGTTTAAATGATTTTACTGCTTGTTGCACCACTGATTGACACGGTTAGTGATTTTTCAATGTGCATACAAACAAACCAACAACCCCCACATATAATACATGCTAAACACAGAAAATCATTTTATTGCTGCATAAAATCAAGTGATGATATACAGTGAAAAAGAAAACACTTTAAAAATAATCCTTAACAACTGATACAATAAGTTAGACGCCCGGCTGTGCTTGAGAAAACACATATCTGACAAGTCATTCTTCTGTCTGGGCTGTTAGATTAAGATCATCGTGATGAACAGAAAAGCTGAATATTGGCTCAGGTTCTTTCACTTTTGCAAACATGAACTGTCTGGCTGAACATCTTTCCCAGTGCAAGCAAAAATAAAGGGGAACTATATTTTATTGTGGACCATAATGCAACTGTCTCACTCGTGGAGCTGTTCTGTTAATCAACTAGATCCCTATTTTAAACCAATTTCTCCCAATTTACATAAATAATACATTAAAGAGGGGAGAAACTATGCTCTAGTGTAGCTAAAGCATCAGTTCCTTCAACAAGTGAAGAGAACAGCAAGCGTTTGAAGAACTGGCAGAAAATCAGGCAGCTAACAAGAGTCAATCACACAAAAACCAGTCAAAAACATGTCCAAACCGCATTTCACCACAAACTCAGAAATACAACGAAAATATTTTTACAGATAGTAAAAAGTAAGAAAAGTTAGCCTATCTACCTTGACATTTTGACTTGATTATATTTACAATTTTTAAATTCAGATCAATATATATATATATATAAAAAAAAAAAAAAAAAACGTACAACAAATATACAGAAATGAGAATTGTTTTCATTTTTCTGCATTATGGTAATGTATGTTAGTACGGAACAAATCATTAATATATAAATAATAATGTAAAAAACAATTAGTGATTGTTAAAACATAATTATTAACTTTATGCAAAACATTTTTCTCTATATTTAAAATACAATTTTCTTCTGATTTTGTAGTTGACTATGATCTGGCCATGTTCTGGAGAGGTTTCGTGAGATTCACCCGTAATATTTTATATGTAAAAAAGTTGTGAGTAATTTTATATTCTCACTTTAGCACTGACCCACCACATATTTCTTTTTTTTTATATTTCCCAATAAATTTTCAGAACAAGCATATCTGCATTCATTCATGTAAAGAGCATGAATTGTGTCGGTGTGATCTATTATTGTCAGAGACCGACAGAAGAACACTACGTCTAGATTTACTCTTCCGTTTACATTCTACACGGAGCACTAAATAACAGTTTCGTTCTCTTTAGCAGACAGCTTTCACTCTTGAGCTCGTTCGTTTGTTATTTATAATGCAGATCACATTCTGTGACGCGTGGCTGCAAACACTGAAGAGAACTGTTGGTTGTCATTTATGTACAGCAGTGCCATTTTATTTACATATCTAAAACTTAGTATTCTGACAGTACTTGAGTTTTTCTGGCCTTTATCTACTGTGTAGGCTACAAGCGGAGTCCGGAGATAATTTTCTTGCTTCCCCAAAGAAAGAATATGAAACTTTGAGATTAAAATGCACTTTTGAATTTGACTGATTGTTTTTTGTGTGTGTGTGTGTGTGTGTGTGTGTTCTGTCCAAGAAAGTCGTTAAAGGGATAGTTACCCCAAAATTTGAAAATGTTGTCATTTTCTCACCCTAAAAGTCGTTCCAATCATGTATGAGTGACTAAACAGTTGCCAATAGCCATTGACTTCCAATAATACTATGAAGGTCAATGGCTACCGGAAACTGTTTGGTTAACAACATTCTTCAAAATATCTTCTGTTGTATTCAACAGATGAAAGAAACTCACACAGGTTTAGAAAAACACGAGGCAAGTAAATGAAGACATTATGTGAGCTTTAACCTACAGGACTCAAAGCCTACCATTCTCTCTGTCCTGTTTTAAAAGTTTGCATGTTTTTTCTTCCCCCTTATTTGACAGAGTGTGTATGAAGGCATGGATGAACGGTCTCAGATCACGAGGAAGCCAGCACTGGATGATGGCAGGCACTTGAATGTCCTTTTCCTGTCTGGATGAAGGTCCTGGAGGTGGAGCGGCCTTCACGACTCCATCTCGTCTCCGTCGAACACGGGAGGCTCGAAGCTGATCACCTCTTCATACGTGAGCCCTGCGGACACACACCGTCTGTTAAAAAGCGCTGACGACAAGCACAACTGTTGCATGGCAGAGCGAAACAGTGCAGGCTCACGTTTCCACTCTTCGATGTCCAGGTCGCGGCTCTCGAAGCTCTGGTCGTAGGGCTCTGCCTCGGGCTCGTCGTCCGGGTCGTGGTACTGGGAGAAGTACGGGTGCGCGAGAGCCTGCGACGCGGTTATCCGTTTATCTGTGTCCAGAACCAGCATCTTCTCCAGCAGGTCCACAGCTGAAACAGATAACACAGGCAGGGCCTCAAAAACTTATATTCGCAGCTAACTATGCAAGCAATTTATACTGTGTGAGAAATATTGTGACATTATGAAAACATGTTTTTGTAAAACTATTAAATGATATTATCATTTTTTATTTTTTTAAAGCTTATATACTCTCACTTTACAAAAAAAAAACTAATTAAACAAATATTTTTGTAGACTTATCATTTTTACTAATGGTTTTGAATGGTTTATGCAAAACAAAACAAATATTATTATAATGTAAAGAAACTGTTTTCTATTTGAATATGTTTTAAAATATAATTTATTCTTTGATGCAAAGCTGAATTTTCAGCATCATTCCTCCAGTCTTCAGTCACATGATCCTTCAGAAAACAGTATAATATGATGATTTGAAAAAAAAAAAAATATTACATTTATTATTATCATCATCAATGTTGAAAATAGTTTAAATAGAAAGTTGCTTATTTTTAAGAAAATGTATACAATTTTACTGTCACTAATCAAATTAATGTAGTATTATATATATATATTATATATAAGACATTTCCTTTATTTTTTACATTTAATTTAAGTTTAAAATAAAAATCAGACTTATTTATAGAAGTTATAAACGAAGGCTGTCAAAAATGATATAATTGTTATTAACTTCATGATTTCTGACTAGAAATAATAAATGATTTCATTAAACAGTAATTCAGTGTTATTGCTCAGCTCTTCTTCTGGCCGGTTCTGAAAGAGGTCTAGGTGATGGGAAATAAAGCCAGAATTGTTACCCATTGGGTTTGCACCAACAAACACATCTGCGAAGTTCCTCTTGGGCATATAAGGAAGAGAATTGATGTAGTTCCTGGCCTGTTGATTAAAATAAGGAATTATAGTCAAAATAAGGACTAAATCCAGGACAAAGAAGAGCAAACAAAGACAGCTAAGAAAAAAAAACATCTAGAGTGCTGCACGGATGACATATTTCTGTAGACCAAAACATGTGAAACAAATGAGCATGTTAGCACTCATGGATCCATCGTCCTGAAGCCACTGGGGTTTTTAAATGGCTGAAATAAGGTCAAAATGATATGTAATTATTGGGTTTATGCAAGATGAAGATATTTACAGAATTTACTCTTCAACATGAAATCCATCAGTAAAACCCTGTGAATTTATCCTTGGCTTAAAAAAGGTGGTTGATGGGACTACAGAGGCTCTCAACGGCTTTAAACGCCATCTACTCAACTTTCAGAGCAAATGTTTCTATAACGAAGACTGAAAGGGTTTAATGGTGGTGATGTCATGGATCTTTGGTGAAGTTCATTTCGATTTTTACTTCTGATTGTATTTAAAGCTTCATTTGTGAAGATTATAAACAAAACATGTAACAATAATAAACTATTGTCGGTCACAAAGCTTATTTTCAGCAATAATCATTGGGTTTTTGTCGAGGGAAACTTCAAGCCTGGCCTACAAAAATCTGTCATCTCTGCAGCGTTCTGTTGAGATTAAGAATTAATCTTAGCTTAAATTATTTAGTGCAAAATGAATCCATATGTGACCCTGGACGACAAAACCTGTCATAATGGTCATTTTTTTAAATTGAGATTTAGACATTATATGAGAGATGAATAACTAAGCTTTCAATTGATGTATGGTTTGTTAGAATAGGACAACATTCAGCCGAAATACAACTATTTAAAAAATAAATCTAAATATTGAGCAAAAACTGCCTTTAAAGTCATCCAGATGAAGTCCTTAGCAATGCACATTACTAATCAGAAATTAATTTACGGTAGGAAATTTACAAAATATCTCCATGGAACACTTTACTTGATATCCTAATGATTTTTGGCATAAAAGAAAAATCAATCATTTTGACCCATCCAGTGTATATTATGATCCAGGGTCACATAAGTATATAAATGCCATTAATATTTTATATCTAATGCAATGGGACTCTTCACACTGTTAAAATGTGACAATGTTTTTTGGGCCAATGTCTGTTCTTCCAGAAACATTATATTTCTTCTGGAATGTTAATCTCTATCTTGACCTCAAATAATAGGCACCAGAGCGACTGCAGGTTAAACAAACATGGCTTTTGTTTACTGCACGAAACATTGACTGTAGTATGTTAGAGCTCAAGCAGTCTGAACTCACTGTAAACCCTAAAACTGCAGTGGCTGGAAATTAGGTCAGACGTGCTGCAAACGAAAAGCAGGCAGTAGTTGGAAAAGAGGGAGGTTGAGAGGGGTTTGAAAAAAAAAAAAAAAGACCAATGCAAATAGAAAAGAGTCACATGGGGAAACCTAGTCACTCGTCTCAGAGCGGCCCGTGTCTGGAGGATTTTCTGCCACATTCTCACCTCGTGGCTCGGCATCCTGCTTATTAGAGAGGTCGGCGGGGTTCCCGTCAGGCGCATTATCTGCTGAAGCTGGTTTATATCTTGGGGAACCCAGGTCAAGGGGTGTACGATAAAATACACTCACAAATATGAGTGGGAAAACAGGAAAACAATGCGAGCAATCGGTTTGCTTTACATTGCGGCTTGTTGCCGAGAAGGGGAAAACAGGACAGGAAGAAGAGGAGGAGCAACACATATGTTAGATAAGACCCACGCATCCCATGTGAATCAGTCTAGTGTTGATAAAGACACAGGAAGTGCCGGACGCAGAAGAGCGAGCATTGCTTTACATCCTTAAGCGTGGGCTGATTTTGCAAAATCATCTGCCAGCAATCTGACTACTACGGTCTATTTTAAGATGATTGCATAAGTAGTAGTTCATGCAAGTGAGTAAGCAAGGGGAAAAAATGATGCGACATGAGTGACTGAAGCAAGCAGAAAGGATGGCCATGTCGGCATTAGGACTCCGAGAGAGTCAAACTCACAGACTCTGAAGAGATTTTCATCAAGAGCTCTGGCTCTGGGGGTCCGACGAGCATCAAGATAAGCTTCAACTGATCAATATCTTTAAAAGCAAAATAAAGGAAAATGCAGGGAACGGGGTGACTATGAAAGCAGGGACTGGGGAAAAGGAAAACAAAAACAGTAATAATTTTGTTTTAACAAAAGAATAAAAACGGCACAAAGAGAGAAATAAAACTGAGCCATGATTGGTTGAGTGACATGCACTCTGCAAAAACAATGCATGGAGCTCACTTCTCAGGTAGTTGGCAGAGCAGATGTAAGCTAGCAAACTTACCTGACTGAAATACACTTGCAGAAGACAAAATCTGACTTAATGCAACAGTGTGTCAGACAGATGTGAACATGACACTGACCACATTTGCACGCAAATCTACTGATTGCGGTCCATATTTGGATTAAGCTAATATTCTCAGAAACGTATTGTTCAACGAAGACGACTACGAAAAATATTCGTGAACGAATAGTTCTTCTGTGACCAAGACGAACGTTGACGAGCTAAAACTAATATCTGATGATAAAAAATGATGACGAAATGTATGCCGTGTCTCCGTTAACAAGAACATTAACTGTCAACAAGGCCAAAAAAGACATCATAATTTATTCAAGTTTTCCCAAATTCAATCCTTGATTCAAGTTTCTCATAAGTTTAATTGATTTTGGTCTGAAGAATTTGTGACTTTTAGTTTGAAGACTAAATATAAAGTAGCTACCAAAATAAAAGTCTGTGATTACAATGTGACGAAAAAGTAATGAAAAAACGTTGAGAAAAAAAATTCAATTACTTTTGTTGGTAAACTATTAAAGACTCAAATGACTAAAATGTGAATAAGACTATTAAGCATTTTCGTGTCAAGATAAGTCAAAAATGCCTGTCAAAATTAACACTGGTTTACAGAAGAGACTTAATAAAAAAATAAATAATAATAATTCCTATCTTCAAAAGTGTATTTCATCAATTAATTTTTCAGAACCCTACAGTAATATCACCGAGAATTACCTTTCATCAAGATATAACACATAAAAGCAAAATATATAATTAGATTTGGAGGATATTCCAAAAATAAAAAATGTTTTATTTTTACACAATCCAAAATTTTTATGAATTCATGCAGATTTCTAGAAACCAAAATATTGGCTTAACCTTGTTACACTTAATGCATTTTCATTGTTTATAAAACTGTAATATTCTTCCATGATAATCAGCATAATCAGAATATGATCAAATTCTGATTAATATAGGAATATTCCTATGCCTGTAAATGTAGTCAGTGAAAAAGTAAGAATATGTTCAACACGTGAATGTGACATGCAGGTGTGAGCTGCGGCAAAGTGGCCTAGTTCTACACTCATGTGCAGATCCACACGGACTTCTGTTCAAATCTTGCAAAGATTGGCGGATGCTACTAAAAATCACAATCATGAAAAAAGAGAAGTCAAAAGTTGGCTGAACAGTGTTTGCAAGCAAGTAGATGACAGATTAGGGTAGTTAATTCATGCAGTCAGAAACATGCTTAAATGCTGCAAGTCAACATTCAGCAATTACATGCTAGACTAAGTGCTTCAAAGTATACTGTGTGTGCACACTTCAAAATATTTTTTTGTGTGTGGATTTAAAGGCATAGTGTAGCCAAAAATTTTCATTTACTCACTCTCATGCTGTTCAAGACACTAAAAGAGATATTTTGGAGAAATTATAAGCTGCTCATTTTTTTTACAATGAAAGTAAATGGCTCAGGGGCTGTCATGCTCCAAAAACGACTAACAAAAAAAAGGCAAATAAATCGCGATTAATCGTTTGACAGCACTACTCCTGACACCACCGAGCTGCCATATTGGAATTTCCTAGTATTCCAAACATTCTACTGAGTTAATAGGAAATTTTATATTTTTTATGAGAAAAATACATAAAGAGTCAGTATTTTTATATCAGAAGCACATTCTTACAAATGCAAACGTCTTAAGCGTGTTAACAGCATGCAATTTGAAGCATGAAGTTTGATTCAAAATTAATTGATTAAATTAATAATTCAATGTATACATAACATTTCTCCTACATAGTGAAATGCCACAGAATGTGGGCGATCTTAAAAGAGTATGAAGTAGATGTTGCTTAATCGGGAAATAAAACACACTCATCATAACTTTTTCAGAAAAGTAACGCTGAGTACATAAGCTAAGGATTTAAAACATTAAGCTTAATTTCCATGATAATGCATGGTAACCTTTGAATTTCAAGACAATGTAGTGCAATATAGTACCAGATGCTTGTATCGTATCTACCGTATTTTCCGGACTATAAGTCGCACTTTTTTCATAGTTTGGCTGGTCCTGCGACTTATAGTCAGGTGCGACTTATTTATCAAAATTAATTTGACATGAACCGTCTACAGCCCTCTCGCGTATGTAGATGGTAATGTTTTCTCTTGGTTCTAGGTTCTAAATAAATGCAACTTATAGTCCAGTGCGACTTACATATGTTTTTCTCCTCGTCATGACGTATTTTAGGACTGATGCGATTTATACTCAGGTGCGACTTATAGTCTGAAAAATAAAGTATTTTAATCGATTTCTGACACTAATACCAGATGTGTGTTTATGTTTAATGCATAATTATGTACGAAAAGAAACCATCCATTATGTTGGATATGTTACCCAAGTCATCAGTGTACAGCATCACCCTAAAGTACAGTTTTGAAGAGCATCACATACATAAACAATGTTTAGATCAGAGCGTAAACAGCGTATCTGTGTAGGGTGTCTCCAAAACGTTGTCTCCAAAATGGCGCTTTCTTGAATAAAGTCTTTATCTTTGTTTTCTTTGTGCACAAAACTATTCTTGAAGCTTCATAAAATTATGGTTGAACCACTGATGACACATGGATTATTTTAATGATCTCCTTGCTATATTTCTGAGCCTTGATCGTGATAATTACATTGCTGTCTATGGGAAAGTCAGAAAGCTCTCAGATTTCATCAAAAATATCTTAATTTGTGTTCCAGAGATGAATGAAGGTCTTACGGGTTTGGAACGACATGAGGGTGAGTAATAATGACAGAACTTTCACTTTTGGGTGAACTATCCCTTTAAGGTCAAGGTTATATCCCTGTCAGTCAGTGATGTCCTCTGCTGTTAGGGAATAGTAATATGGCCACTTAAGCACTTCGGGTGGTATCTAGTCTATAGGCAGTTTAGAATGCAATGAGTCGGTAACATTTTATTTTAAGGTGTCCCAATTACAAGTTATATGTACTTACTATTATAATTACAATAAATTATGCATAATTACATGCAATTATCCCTAAACTAAAACCTCATCTTAACACTAATCATATAGTTAGTGCATGTAGTTCATTAATATTACTCAGTCCTTAATTACACTGTAACAAGAACACCTTAAAATAAAGTGTAACCATCCCGTCATTATATAGATCAGTGGTTTTCTGTTAAATCCAAGCTGGAGACAAACACACACAAAAAGACAAATGCACAAAGCAAGCTGATAATCTGCATGTCTTGGCAACCAAACAACTACTTTATCCTAATCTAGTTTTTCACAGGCTTCCTTGAAATGCAGATCACACTTCCTCCCTCGAAAGGCCAGGACCCTGTTTAACGTGTTCTGAATGTAATGTATGAGCGTGTTGTGTTTTTCACAGTGGGTATGATTCGACGACCTCCGCTCACTAGAACAGAAGCAGCAAATCATTAAGATTCCCAGAGCGGCGCACGCTGTGCTTTGTCCTTTAAGACCAAGCAAAGTTCATGTTTTTTGTCAACAGGACCATCAGGCAGTGTGACTCACTGGGAGGCAGCGGGAACGACTCTAGCTGACTCATTCCTCTCAGGATCGCTGCCTCTCTATGAATTAGATCCGGCTGACATGCGTAGGTGTCTTTTTCACACTTGCAAAGAGGGAGGGAGGGATCGGGCAATGCATGCCAAAAATGGCAAACATATAAAGGGTATTTCCAGAAAGAGAGATTTGGGGCAGGGGTTGAATGAAGGGGAAAGGATACGATCAGTGCCGGGAAACAGGGTCCGTCCTGTGAGGAGCTCAGCCATTATGCAGCCCACCGACCAGATGTCCACTACAACACAAAACACAAACCCTCTTCTCATTCACTGAAGCAACATACACTCTGTTAAAGACAAAACAATATCCGTTTTCTTAAAGGGATAGTTCACCCCAAAATGTAAGTTGTTATAATTTACTCATCCTCACGTTGTTCTAAACCTGTGAGAGTTTCTTTCTTATGTTGAACACAAACGTAGAAATTTTGAAGAATGAGGGTATTCAAACAGTTTATTGTGCACACTGACGTTCATAGTATTTCTTTCCATACTATGGAAGTCAATGGGGGCCAACAACTGTCAAAATATCTCCTTTTGTGTTCAACTTTTCCATACAGGTTTGGAACAAACCATTTTTGGGTGAACTATGCCTTTAAATGCCCCTAGTCCTACCATGTAAAATTCATCAGTGCATGTTATTTTAACAAGAAAACAAAAACAAAAAAACCACCCAGGTAGGGAATAATGGACAATGGAACATTGCATTATTAAGAAATATCCAAATGTAAGGTGAATCAGCTGCAATGTGCATTAATTTTCAATTATTCTTATACTATTATTCAAATGGCATTATATAATTTATACGCTTTCATTTTTGTAGTTTCAGTCAATTAGAACTTCAAAGACAACATTTCTTATTTCCACAAGTTATTACAAAGTTGCATACCTAATAATTTATTAATAGGGCTGTGCAAAAAATCGAATGTGATTTTCATGCACATCTCATCAGTAAAGACGCTCCTGTAAATAAAAGTATATCTCCAGCACGTGCGTTTCAGATCATGGTTGCCAGGTTTTCACAACAAATCCTGCCCAGTTGTTTCTCAAAACTAGTCTAAAACTAGCCCAATCGCGTTTCCAGGAGGTTCCCCGATAAAAAATTGCTTCCTGGGGTTAAAATGTAAGTTTTATGACATGATTGCCTTGGTAAAATTCACATTTTTTTTGGCGCTTCGACCCGTAGACATGAAAACAACCACAGACTTGACAACATTGGTTAGCATTTACTACACAGAGCCGTAATTCACTGACAATCTACACAAAATCGATTTTAAAATCGCAGGCGATTCTTTGTCGATTTTTGAAAGCAATTTTGTGTTAGTTGTTGGTAGACTACGCTCTTTGTAGTAACTGCCGCTCCACCTGAAACAGTGTTGCCAAGTCTGAGGTTGTTTTTCATGTCCGCGGTTCGAAGCAACCACAATAACGTGATATTTAGCCCCTAAAATACTTTTATTTTTTATATATATATATTTTAACCCTGGGAAACAATTTTTTTTTTTTATCTGGGAACCTCCTGGAATCGTTTTAGGTTCTAGGACTAGTTTTGAGGAGCAACAGGGCAGGATTTGTTGTGAAAACCTGGCAACCCTGATCTGAACACACGTGCTGGAGATATACTTCTAATTACAGGAGCGTCTTTACTGATGAAATGTGCATGAAAATCGCATTCGATTTTTTGCAAAGCCCTATTTATTAATTAACTGATTTAACAATTTCAAGTTTTATCCTTTATCAAGTTTAATCTGTAATATAATCTACAAACATACAAAAAAATTCCTAGCGGTGCAGAAAATGTATCAATGTGAATCAAGAAATTGATCAATAAGAATTTACCCAATAAAACTACATATGCAATATTGTGGTATAAAGTATAAGCATTTTTGCTAATGTGATTAAGACTGCATGAGCAGGAGAAAAATAATACAACCAATAACACTGCCCATAAACATTCAATCATATCCTCATGAATAATATAAAATCCCAGCCTGCATTATTTCCATCTTTTTTAGCCAGTGAAGTGATTTGTGAATGCAGTTTCTGACCTGTCATGTTGTAGTGCATCCAGTTGAGCATGATCTCTGGGGCACGGTACCATCGGGTGGCAACGTATCCCGTCATTTCATCATCAGTCAGCCGGGCCAGCCCAAAGTCCAGAATCTGAGCACAGATATCAGAGTAAGCATTAGCCTTAAACTACACTTATCAGCACTCATATTACACTGTGTGCCTCAGTGTTTGCCCGACTATAAACCCACGGTTGGTCAACAGAAGATAATAATAACAGATGTCACAGTGGAAAAAGCATCAGATGATGATGATGATGATGGCAGAGATCTTGGCAATAAGTGCAAGCTTGCTCTCACCTTAAGTTCACAGTCTTCGTTTACAGCCAAGTTACCGGGTTTAAGATCCTGTATTATGGGAAAAGATGAACAGATAGATAATATAAGTCAGAATTACTTTGACTTTTCATAATGTTTTCATACAAAGGGTCATCATGCACTAATAAAAAGCATCCTGTGGAGCTAAAATCATGTCAGAAATAACCTTAATTCTAAGTTTGTGCAGAGGAGACCGTAAAACCAGATCTGTGCAAAACCTGCAATAAAACTGGATAAGACTGGAGTGGTGTGGATTACTGTGATCAATACGTTTGGACTCTCATTCTGACGGCACCCATTCACTGCAGTGGATCCACTGGTGAGCAAGTGACGGAATTGTACATTTCTCTAAATATGTTCTGATGAAGAAACAAACTCATCTACATCTTGGTTGGCCTGAGGGAATGGCCGTAGCCAGCTATGAGGACCTCGGTAAATTTGTCATGTTCGAAAATAAATTTGTTCTCTGATTGAATAATTTGCAGCTAAACTCCTCATATGAATGTCTGGATGTATGATTCAGTGTCCATGGTATGAAAACAAACGCTGGGAGACGCTTCTGAAGTGAACAAGTTTACAGTTAGTTGTGAGCGAATGAGAGCGTGAGACGCTGTTGCCAGATCCAGCTATTATTTCCACTTAATTTGACACTTTAGAAAGTTAATAAAGTGGGAAGTTGCGTTGTAGGATCAGCGATAACTTTACCTGATCTAATTTCCAAAATATATGAAATAATTGTTATTTTATTTATTTATAAGTTTCTGTTTATTTTTATAGCAACATCTGGCAACATAGCATCGCCGACATTTGTCTGCCAGTAATCAAAAAATGCAGTGGCTATTTACACTAAGTGCAAATATCTATAGATTATATTCATACTATATTAAAATAGCAGGATTTTCTGCTATTTATACTACTTACTGCAAATAGTGGCAATAACCTGCACCTCAGTATTGTAGTACATTATGAAATAATAACTTATTGAGTCTAATTTAATGGATGCCACCTTACTGGACAATAAAGCCCTCCCTACATCTACCCTTAACTTTTTGATTATCTACTTAATTTTCATTGAAAATAAATGCTTTTCTGATGTGATCTGAAATTTTAAAAGGGAGAAATCTTTTTGCCAAAAAGGCAGATTCGAACCCGGGTCGAACACGTTAAAATATATGTGTCACGCTTTACCTTCTGCACCACTGGAACTGACTGGCAGGTGTTGTCTTTTATAATCTTGACTATCCGAAAATAACACGTTTGGTGAGTAATATGTATTGGTGCATGAATAACAAATAACTGATAAAATTATAAATTACAAATTTTTTATGCAATAAATGGGGTATAATTTAAAAATGAGCATCCCTCTAAAAACATCTACATTTCTGTCTCTTTTCAAGTGTTAGAGTAACGTATATAATTAAGTTGTATTTATAGGGGTTATTATAGCACAATTCTATAATAAGGGGGTTATTAATTTAACCCCCTGGACCTCACTAATTTTCAAAGCCTGGCTACGGACATGACTGAGGGTGAGTAATTTTCAACAAATTCTCATTTTTGATTGAACAATTTTTTTAAGTGATTCAGCATAAAATTGAATATATTAAACACTGAAGTGAATTTCTAAAGTAAGGACTCTAAATATTTTATTATGAAAGGTGTTATAAAATACTGTCATAAAAATTTACAAAAAAAAAAAACTTTAATATTTAATAAAATATCTGGATTATAAAAAAATAAATAAAAAAATTAGCTTCCAAAATATGACACTGAAACAACACCAGAGACTATTTTAAAAGTAATAACCCCACACTGCTCATAAATAAATGATGTAATGAACAGAAAGTGTGGTCTACTCACTCTGTGGATGATGTCTGCTGAGTGAATATACTGCAGAGAGAAAGACAGATGAACTCACTTCAGTCAAATACAGAGATCAATGAGAAGCAGTCACTTGAAGACCAGACGTCTAAGTGGAGCACACTTCAAATCAACACAGTCCTTCATACTCTAGCTCATACACTACAAACACAGCATTCTACACAATCTTTTACTTTAACATCAGAGAGAGTGAACTATAGCAAGTGTGCAGTGAATGATGAAGCATTAAAAGAAAAAAAAAGGTTAACTTAAGGTCACAGAGTAACATGACAGGTCTTTTCTTCTGTGTTGTGACATATCTGAGTGAAAAAGATTATTGAACATGATAAAATAGTAGGGGGGTAATTTCTGTCCATCGCTTGTTGATTGGATAGAGGCAGATCTTATTATAAATATTAATTTAGGCCCCCATTACATTGAGCAATTAAAACCAAGTGGAAGTGAAAACAGTGGGTTGGGCCTAACCTTCAGGCCTCGCAGGATCTGATAAATGAGGAACTGGACGTGATCATCTGTCAGCTTCTGGCACTTGACGATATTATTGAGGTCTGCTCCCATGAGGTGGGTCACCAGATACCTGTTAAACAGTACAGCATTAACCCATCAGTCCTGTTAAGTGGTGCAACCAAATTCTGGTAACCAAGATTATTCAGCCAAAAAACAATTTCTGATTTAAGGCTAAAATGTTTTAGAGATATCAGTTTTTATGTCAACTTTATACGGTCCACATTAGTTAGTGTGTAATGTTGGTGTTTGAGCATAAACAATATCTGCAAAGTTATGAAGCTGAAAGTTCAATGCGTAGGGACTACAAGAAGTTACTTCACGGGTTTGTGACATCACATGATCACAGCAAAGGGGGCGGGGCCATGCTGCACTGCTTTAGAGAAGAGGAAGAGAAAACTAGAGGTGCACTTGAAAATCTCTTCATATATGAATCAATATTCTGTCTTCTAATGATTCTAATGGATTTACAAGTTTCAAAATCAATGTTCTAAAGCAGCCAATCTTAATACTGTTCTTTAATACGGTTTCCTCTTTACCAGCCCCACTCCAGATTAAAAACTATGAGACAGAGAGGCTTCAATATTGATCCTGGTATTTGGGTAAAAAAATAACAATAAATTCAGTGGATCGCTAGTCCAGAATGACAGCTAGCACAACCAATTATCTTGTCCGTGCACAGATGGGAAGGGTGGAATGGGACTGGTGTGGAGTCAGCGGGGCACTGCTGGGAGCTCGTCTGAGCCGGCCATGAGCACGATCATTAACCTCAACAATCACAAGCGCTTTGCTGCTCTGCACTCTTCCAACACTCCAGGCAATCATGCTGGGTGAAATAACCTTACAGTAGTGAAAATGCCTTCTGTTAAGACAGAATCTTCATCAGCGAGGTTTGCATAGCAGATACTCAAGTATATGGATACATGCGGTTCAGAAACGTGCTCCTCCCTCTTGCCCCGAGCTCTGCTATCCCACTCATTCTCCATGAGATTTTGGGGCCGGGGTATTTATAGAGTATTATAGTATTCTTAGCTCTTGTTTCCATGCATCTTGCAGTGTAAGGCACAGTAAGCACAGTAAGGCCCTTCCTCCAGTGTAAGTGTGCCGAAGTCCCAGCTCCTGTTTCAAATCTCTCTGCAGCCAAACACAACTCACACTGGAGCTCGTTCTTCCTCTGCACCTCCCGGCAGTCGTGACCTCACCCCACTTAAATAAACTATACTGAAACTGGGCTCAACATTTGGACAGCACATGAAAGAAGTCCTTTAAGAGCCCCTTGAAATTAAAATGGGATGATGGACATATGATAGCATTCTTCTGAGTCAATGACCCAGATTTTACATTGGACATAACAAGAGCCTACACAAAAATGGGTGTCACACTCAGGATCCATGTTTTATTATCATACCTGACTGTGTGATTAGTAATTGGGTCTCAAACTTTTACATTGCATTGGTAAACCACTAACAAAACTAGTTTACAAAGGTGGCACAGAAGCAGTTATTAAGTGACATTTAGGTGTCTTTACACAGACTGTAATACTGATACTCAGAGGGGGCAAACATTAATTTACATTGTAATTACAACGTGCATAACTTGACCTTTCATGCTGCGTCTTTACAAAATTTTAAGCAGGCACAGAGCAGCATTAACTTGGCTCTTAGGTGTTATTTAAAGGCATTTAGGTGTATTTACACAGACTAATTAATGCTGCTCAGAAGTGGCATGAATGCATTTACACAATAATTACAAGTGGCACAATTTATTGTAAAAATAAATTTACTTTATCTTTACTCAGCTCTGTAAAGATGGTTCTTTGATTAATGCCCTTAATTGTATTTTATTTATAATCTTATGTGGTTCATAACACTGATTGTGTAAATACAGTGCAAGTGCGCAACTTTGCTAATAATGTGAATAACTGGCTGATTGCAATTATTCCATCTAATTGCAGTTATTATTTTGAAACAATTCACAACAAAATTGACATATTACAATTACACTAAATTATAATGTATTATGCAAGTAATATTCCAAGGATACCGGCATTAAAGAAAAGTGAATTGGAGAAAAATCATTTTTAAATACGTCAGCTCATATGAAACTCTTACAAAGACAATTTTGATCTATAATTCCCAGAAGGTGCTCTTATTCTCTTTTGTGTGTGTTGACTGTTTGAAGAGGCAGTTATGTTATGAGGCAATAGCATTTTACAGGTTATTGCTTATGTGCCTATGAGGAAATTATGCTGAGCGGATGAATTCGTGTCGCCCCTCCCGAGGCAGATCCCGACAGGAAGTAACCGATGCTGTTTTTCGATTATCGCTCTGGACTAACTGGATTTAACAGGTGCTTCAAGATCGAGTGAGCACACAATACACCATCAGGACTATGTCTAATAAACCCGGACACTGCTGAGGTGTGCCAGCTATGCCACTACATACCAGCCGTTTCTCAGAATGGCTCAGAAACCACAGACCTGCAAGCCATAACGCCCCACAGAACATGCAACCTCTTACAATGACATTTCCTAGAAGTACGTTCTAGATGCAGGGATGAAATCAGAGAAGTCGACAATCTGAAGAGCCTATGAAGAAGTTTAGTCAGACCACCTTTTAGAAATGAAGCAGATACTCACACGTCATTGAATCCTGCTAGACAGGTAGCGGGCGAGAAAGCATCTAGTAGACCAATTACCTGCAAATACAGACAAGAGTTATAAATTAGTCTGAAACATGACAACATTAAAAGATTAAGGTCAAATCATTTAAAGTCTAAACTGCTTCTTCTTGATTCCATGTGTGTACACCTTAGTTAACTAAAACCAAATTATATTATATTATATATTTTATGGGGTGTAACGGTTCACAAAAGTTCACATTTGATACAATACAGCTGTGTCGAAGTTTGGTACGTTTTCGTAATTGCGTGCGTTGCAATGTTGGAAATACTTCTTTTTTTAAACCAGTGGATATCACACAAGCACGTGTTTGACAAACTTTGTGCAAGAGTTGTATTCATCTCAATTCACTACGCAGAAAGTGAAAGTAAAAAAACGCAATGCATCTGACGCGGCATATTCAACGAGACACGAATCTACTTCGACATATGCTTACGGTTTTACATTTATTCCTTTAATATTTCTCTCGTGGCCCATACATAGTGAGAAACAAAATAAACACATTTTGTGTTAAACGGGTTGTTTTTGAAAGTCGTTAAGTGAAATAAAGCGAACTACAATAAAGCTAAAGAGTCAGTGCCTGAGAATTAAAATTAAAATGATGAAAACGAGCCAGTAAATGAAGGCGGTACAGAAATCAGAAATCATACGGTAATGGCTGTACACAAAGCAGTGCTGCGCTCATAAACGCTGCTTTATCAAGTATTACAGACGATAAAATGAAAATGCCATCGAAATAAACAGACATTGATACCCATGTGGTCACACTGTGTTTTGACTTGAAGTGCTCATATTTATTCAATAAAATCATAGCCTTCTGAAGGTTATAATCATCACATTAAGCTACACACAGATTCTTTACGTCCTTAAATTTAAGCCCTCTTGAAATTATAATTGAGACTTATACCATTTAAGGTATTTAATACTTAAATACACGACTGTTTAAGACTTTTTAAGGATTGGGAACCCTGTATAAAGCCCATCAGACAGTGCGGTGATGTATTTTGGTAGCCGATTGGAAGGGACAATAGCCCCAGGATGTTGGCTAGTGATTTAGCAGGCCCTGTGTACTGTAAACACACTTTAAGAGGAAAATAAGCAGTACTTTATCATCTGTCATTACTGCAGTTGTTTTCTTGGTGCTGGTGAGCATGCGACCCGCTGCGGTTGCCCTCAGAGGAAACAGCTCACAAAGTGAGATGTGTTGCTTCCACTTGTGTACATCCTCTGTGAAACTCTCGTTTAGATTCTGTGTGGGCATCACCTTTATCTCTCTCTCTCTCTCTCTCTGCAAGAGGAGTGGGTGCATTTCATACGGGCTAAACTTTCGATGCACTTCTGCCCACAGTAACATTCGTAAACTTTGGCCAAACTTGCTGACAAACAGCGTTTCAGCATAAAACGACAGCCATTACACTTCCGTTACAATTTTTTTTTTTTTTGAAAATCATCTCAAATGTTCTCCAAGGCTCCATTTATCGGATTTAAAATTCAGTTAAAACTGTATCATACATTTTTGCAATTTTGAATGCAATTTATTCCTGTGATGCAAAGCTGAATTTTCAGCATCATTACTCCAGTCTTCAGTGTCACACGATCCTTCAGAAATCAGTATAATATGATGCTTTGATGCTCAAAAAAAAAAAATATATATATTATCAGTGTTGACCCTTGTCATGATTAATATTTTTGTGGAAACGTTAGATTTTTCTGAATAATTTTATGAATTGAAAGTTCAAAACAACCACATTTATTTGAAATAAAAATCTTTTGTGACATAAATATTTTTTACACTGTTCCCGTATTGTAAACTTGCTACATGTGGACAAATATCTGGGCAGATAGAGTATTTTATATCTGTTTATTAAAGTCTATATTGCAAAAGTCAGTGATGCTTTATAGGTGTGTGTGTGTGTGTATATATATAATATTAATGTTTGAAATGTGTTCATCACACAATGCAGAGCAAAAAGAAGCAAAGATCCAAATATCTCCATGAAGCTACGCTTCAGATATGCAGAACTGTGCAGCTTAGACAGACACTATGAAACTAGTCCAAAGAGGAATCAATCCTTCATCATCACACACAAGTCACACACATGACTGCAACATTTCATCAGAGTTCAGTACAACTTGTGTTTACTACAGTCCTGGATTGAAGCTACGTGTCGGTTGCCACAGTTCGCAATATGAAAAATGATGAAGAGTCGATCTGTTCAGGGATATGAGTGTTATTAAACACTTACATCTGTATGACAGACAGACAGACACCTGGGAACATGAATGTGCGTGCATGCAGGAAAATGGAGAGAGGGAGAGAGAAACAGGAGTGAGTAGGTGGCTGTGATCCAGCAGTTTCACCCACGCTCAAATAGAGGCAGCACAGATTCCAGGACGCTTTTATTTTTCTATGCAAAACACGTTGACTGTCTTGACAACAGCAGGCAAATAAGGTCATTCGTACATACCGTATGCCTGCTGAAAACACAAGCATGCATTTTTGACTAAGGGCGTGCGGAGTGTGTTTTTGTGTTGGTACTTTTGAAACACTGCAGTGTTGCTCAGACATGTACAAATGTGCTCTTTGGAACAGCTGAAAATACTGTATCTAAAATGCAACTCACTAATTATTAACTTGGCAGAAGCTATTTACAATAGCTCCGCCCACCAACATGTGATTGGGACAGTCAACACTACAAAAGACTGTTGTCAAACCACTGCTCCCGTGGCGAAGATAAAGCGTGTGCCGTCGTCTTTTAATGCGATCGACCAGAGTTTGAATCCACCTTTTGCTGAACTTTTTTCCCTCCATTTTCAAATTTCATATCACATCGGAAATGCATTTAATTTAAATAAAAATGAAAAATATTATCAAAAAGTTGGAAATAAAGTATCGGGTAGCGGTAGGGTAGGTGTAGGAAGGGCTTTATTGTCCCAATAAGGTGGCGTCCATTTAATACTTTGAATTTAAATTATAATTTACACTTAATGTATTATTATTGCATTGTTGTATAATGTACTACAAATCTGACCTGCAGATTATTGCCACTATTTGCAATAAGTAGTATAAACAGCAGAAAATCTGGATATTTTAACATAGTTTAAATAGAGTTTATAGCTATTTGCACTTTTTTTGTTGAACTGTTAATATCAATATGACATTCGCAATCACACTCACACACTTATCTTCAAGAAAAAAAAAATTATATTACTTAACTATATCATATCTTAATAAATGTAAAATACAAACAAAACCCCATATTTTTGCTATCATAATATGAACTATATGGGAATTCTAATTACATACTTGGACCCAATCCCAATTCTGTTTTATACCCCTTCACCTACCCATTGTCCCTTGAAACAGAGTGTGAAGGGGTAGGGGTGAAAATATTCCCCTAAGAAATGGGACACCACTACCGTACTGTCACACGTCATCACACATCGTTTCATCTCTCCCTTACATTGCCAATATTAGAGAAAAAGGTTTAGTGATTTCTAATTATTGGGGGGACTAGCCCCCCTAATATGACCGTAAATCTGAACACATGATTGAATGTAACAAAAAAATTAGAGGGGAGGAAAATGATACATAAAAATCTTACATAAAACAGAATACAAAACGTGGAGGACAACATTATGCATTTCTGATTTGCAGTGCAGTGCATTATACATTTATAGTGCATAATCTCTCCCCACTCCCTCATTAGCTCACAGACAACGATCAATAGAGTTTCATAACACACAGATGAATCTCCCACAGAGATCTGTGCTGGCAGAGCACGTGAGGATGCTCTAACAGTCATGAACGAGGAAGTACAGGAGGTCACAGGAAAGGTAAAGAGGTTCTGTAGGAACCTGTCAAAAGAGGATCACAAATGCACATCTAGGTGAAATAAAAGAGCTGTAAACATCTCTTACATTCTCGTGTTTCATGTGTTTGAGGAGCCGCAGTTCTCTGTATGTGCGCTTGGCGTGGATCATGGACTGGAACGGCCGGGACAGCTTCTTGACGGCGACCCTCATGCCTGACTTTGTGTCCAACGCGGAGCTGAAAAAAAAAGCACATTATGTATTTGACCAACATCACAGCCTGCGAAATTATCAGAGTTTACTCCAAGATTCACAAGCATTCCAAGGAAAAATGACTGAAGGAGAGTTTTGTTAAGAGAAACACAAGAACATTCCTAGAAGGCTATGTTTGAAATCAGGAGATCATCTGAAATGGAATAAATGGTTTAAAAAGCATGAAGGGCTCCATTGCAATAATAAAAATGGCATGTGGACTATTCCTGGAAGCAAGTAATTTGCATATTCTGAATAATCTGAATATAATATAGAAGGCTGCAGTCACTTTAAGACCTCATTATGTTTGGGTATTGTTTGTTTGGACATCTAGATATAAACGTCAATATTGCGACTTCTGTTTTTAATCATGGTTTTGACAATATTTCCTTACATAAATACATACACATGCTTTAAATTCATAAACGTGACGTTCTGCTTTTCTTACATTTTAGATAGCTGTAAACTTCCCCTTTAGATACCACAGCAAAAACTACTAACCTAAGTAATATAAAGTGCACACATTATTAAACTGAAAACAGGAACAAAATAAGAACAGCTAAAAATTTAAAGTAATACCAAAAATAAATATAACAGAACAAAGATATAAATAAATAAAACGGTATTTCATTTAAGTATTTAATATATTTATATATTTTTTTACCCTTCATATTATCTTAAGACCTAAAAAAAAAGCGCAAATTCAGTGAGATGCACCTAAGAAGAGAGTGGAAGAGTCATGCTTTACACGTAACAAAAAATATTAATTACTACCTTTTGCTTTTCTTTCTTATATGGCAAGAATGGAGTGGTTCAGGGGTTTGGGTAATGGGACAACTTTTTTTATTTCATTTATTTTGTTCCCTGTAGATAAGCTCATGCTATGCTATGCTATATGGATGCCTTACTTCAACAAACCAGAATATTGAATCTGGTTATGGTTATTGTATTTACACGCTTATTTATTCAGAGAGTGACCATATTCTTATTAGTATAGGAATATTCCCTTAGCAAGAACCCCTAATAACTATCATTTCCGCAAAATGTCACCCATAATACAATGTTCTACTCAATTCACAAAAAAAGCATGGTTAGGAAAACGTCCTGCCAAACGGCATCCAGCCCCAATTTTCCAAACGAGCTCTGGAACAATGGAAGCGCAGTAACCCTGGTGTGGTCAGGAGACCGGACAGGCTTTCCAGGAACTGTAAGTAGGCCAGTCTCGCAGATGGAAGGAGACGAAGTGTCTTGCACTATAAGCATTCTCCAAAGAACACACCTTGCCAAAGCGTCTGCCGGCCCAGACAAATAATAACACACTGTCACAGACCAAACCACAAGAAACCATCATGGAAAGAACTTACAGCACAACATACAAGCACTCTAAAACTAATCAGCTAGGATTACAGCTCAGCTTGGACGAATGCACACGTACATACACAACTACAATTCAAAACTTTTTACTGAGTCACATGCCTGAAATGATTGTATATTCACACCCCCTGGAAGAAGTTGGCCTCATAGGAACACATGCAAATTTTAATGATGCAGAAGAATTGATAAGACTGTAGATAAATCACGACCAGGCATACAGTTTCGACAGACACACACACACAATGCCAACAGTGAGGTGGAAATCTGTTCATCTTTACTGTTGAGGCTTGAACAAATGTTCTTCTTCTCTTACATAACAATCGGTGCGTGACTCAAACTAGCTCGACGGGGAACTAGGCAAAGCTGAACCCTCTCTACTGCAGACGCCGCAGGGTGTGGTGTTTCTGAGAGATCTACTTACAAGCATCGTGAACGGTTGGAGTGATATACAGCGGCTGGGAAAACAGCTGCACGCTACACAGCGACCAGGTACAGGACTGGTGCTCAACATACATGGGTTTGATCCAAAAGAGAGCCGAGCCAGTGACTAAGGTGATTGTGAAACATGGGAAACCACCTCAGTGCGCAGGAAAAATCCCATTTCTCTATCAAAGCAGCACATGCTGACACAGACCATAATAGACATTGTGATTAGTGATGATGAAGACTCAAGCTCTTCCTCTGTATTAATTTAACTCAAAACAGCCTGTGGGCATTTACAGCTCATCAGAAATCTAGCGTTTTAACTTTACACGCTAAAATCTAGTTGATGGAATATTGCATCGTTTATTGTTAATCATGTCTGTGTTCACGTCAATACAGTTTTTAGTCATTCAAATTCCCTCAATCTTTAAATAAAATAAAATAAAAATCATAATTTCCACTCCCTATGTCTTTTCTATGATGACGTAATGCCGGCATTTACATTTTTAGCATTCAAGAACCCAGTTCACTTAGATATACGTCAGGAAACAAAAATGCACTTTCGGTTTCATGCTGACTTTAAATCACAACACACTCGATCAGGAGTAAATCTCATATGTATGTACTGAGCGTGGAATGTGCCTTCAACACAATGGGAAGGGAGACAGTCGTGGCTTCAGTTCAACCTCGCCTAGATCACGAACAATTTGTGCCAGAGCAAGAAAAACAATCCCCAGAAAAACAGGCCTGAAGTAGGCCAGAGGGGTTTCCAGCGCAGAGAGCATAACGAGTCCTTCAGTCCCTCCGCTAGATCAAAAAATGCTCCGATTAAACGAGTGAAGAAGAAAGATAACGAACGATGTGCTTCCCCTCTGCTGTTTTCATCGTACACAGTGTTCTTGACAAATGCACTCGGATGTTTCTCATTCAAATAATGAGTCTGTGTTTCACGGGTGGATTTTCTCTCTGATCCAGCCGCTCCAAGAGAAAGCCCCAAACTTCCAGAGCGCTGCAGTCAGAGCCTTCCGGCAGCATCCGCCTCTATTCTGTCACACAACAACACCTCAACAATGTGGGACATTTGCAAACACTTACGTACAGCCTGGAAATTCATGACATTTCTGTGCATCACACAGGCTAGAAATCCTAACAAAACACTCCTCTAACAACCCAAACTGATATAAACATCAGCTGAACAACGTTATAGTGGTAATATAGTTGTCCGGTGCTCAAATTTGATTGGCCGATGGCTCGTATGGAGTGCAACAGTCAGGTACCAGAAGTAAAAATCCCAGTCAATTTCTCCAGAAGGGGACAGATTTTTTGTTTTAAAGATTTATTTTTGCTGTGCTTTTGCGTGTATTATGATGGGACGGTTTAGAAGTGAGGCAAAGTGGGACAGAGAGCGAGGGGCAGTATTGGGGAACCCTTGAGCCAGGATTCGAACTCAGGACTATGTCGTCGCGCTGCCTACAAGGCTATCAGCACCGCTAGTGAACAGGGGGAGTATTACAGATGTTTCTTATCTTAGGGGGTGTTTAAACAGCGTCTTCAGCCATAGACAGTAAAAGAAATGGACAAAGCGACCCCATTGGAACTCAATTGAGACAAGTGAAGCCCATTTTTTAGCGTTTTTTAGCACTTTCGTTTCTGACGCGCAGACTCAAACTAAGCTTGATGATGTCAGCAACCTGTCTGACAGATGTAAATCTTCTAGTAGCTGTGCGTGCAAACTGCCTTCGTTAATCTTGCAGAGACGGCGAGCTTGAGCGGGGAGTTCTTTGTCGTGAGTGAGCAGGAGTAAGTATTCTGATTCATTTTTTTGTATAGTATTTTAAAATGTAACTCCAGTACGCCATGTTAACTTAAATGCCTGTGAGCTTCTCCTCCTGTCTGTACGGTAATGTGACAGAGTCGAGTGGTTATGACGAAATCGTTAGCCTATTATTACAAAAACTGTTTCTACAGGGCCATAATGTAACATAGAAGGTAATGGAGCCCTTTATACATTGTTGTGTATCTTTAGAAATAAATAATGGACAAACAGGGTCTTTAAACGCCTCAGATGTAAAGTTATTCGCTGTCAAAGTGACACCAAAATGAATGGGAGTCAATGGGAATGCTAATGCAAGTGAAGTTCTGCTACAAGATGGCAGCACGCAGCTGACTTCAACTTCCGGTCCACTTCCTTGCCGCCTGTTTTCAGCCAAAAATTTGAAACTTTTTATTCGCTTTGCTTGTCCGTTTACACGAGAACGGCATTTTGGGGACAGAAAATGCATATTTTTGAAAACGTGTTTTAGTGTGCAAGTTTTAGAAAACGGCATTGTTATCGTTTCAGTGCAAACACTAAATAGGGGAATCTTTGAAAACGGTGACATCATGCACGTGCGTAGTACATGTTAGGTATGTAGACTTGTGCAGTACATGTCGATTGTAAAGGCAAGTGCGAACAAACAAGTGCTGTTGTTGCTGCTCAAGAGTTTGCTTGTAAACGCTTCTTCAGCCAATGATACAACCAACAGCAGAGACGTATCTTATACAATCGTCACTTCCCTACAGATACTGTTTACTAACAAGGTGACAGCGCCAACTACTGGCCTGGCATACGTAATACAGCACTTTTGGCCATTTTCACGGATGTGTGTAAACATTTTAAAAACACAAAAGAAAAACTTTTACGTTTTTGACTACATCATTGTCGGGTCAACGCAACCTGAGGTCTTAACATAAGATACATAAAATAAAAAACTTCACAATTTCGTATTACAGAAGCAAATCTTAACTTGATTTGGGATTCTTGTCCTTTCTTACAAAGTTGTATCTTATCTCTAGTTAGGAAATCTTAAATTGCATTATCAAGTTTGCCAATCTACCCTCAGATCTTTTACCAAACAGCCAACACTGCGCGAGCTGCTGATGAGGGAATAAAATGAATAAAAATACAGTGAGCTTTAAATTTCAGTGGCGTAGAAACTGAACTTTAATAAGTTGGTATAAAGGGCAAAGGCAATACTATTTAGTGAGCTTTCAACATCGCTCACTCACATGACAGAGACAAAAAAAGCTTCCTTCAGTGAAGCCTCTGTCTTTTTGTACAATTTTCAAATACTTTTTGTTTCAAATCTTATTTTGTAATAATGATCTAGTTGGTTTGGTTCATGGCTTACTATTCCTTAAAGACTCAGTGGAATAAATGAAAGGGATAATATCATATAAGTGCTCTACAGCCTTTTACAGCGGTGCAGGCCAGAGTATGTGAGCGGAGTTGACTGAAGCTGATTTTTTGGAAATGGCCTGAATTTTCTCCTCCTCAGTGTAGGTGGGAAAGGAAAAAACAGAGTGGATTCCAGAACATTTTGAGCAAAGGTTCTGTTAAGTACACATGCTGTCTGGTGACACCCTGAGCTAACTATCTACTTGACACAGAAGCAGTGACTGACAGTGAACACACTTGAACTGCTTGATATACCAGACTTGCAGATGTCTTGAGAACACACACAATGGAGCTCTATTTATATCTCTGCCAGAGGACACCGCTAGGACAGGATCCACCCACATTATTAGGGGACTGTCCAGGAAAACGAAAGATACACACTCCTCCAAACCCATGCCTCGTCCTTGATGTCAACAGCATGCAAAGCAATGCTGGCTTTTCTTTCCTGAAACTTTAAAAGCCACATGCCTTACATTTTTGTTTTTATTGTACCTTGCATTAGCCAAACGTGCACAGATACGATGAGCACAATCAATTGATCTCCCGCAGAGGTTTGATGTCTGATGTAAAATCTGGGTCCTGAAGGAAACCCCCTAATCTAGAGCTTCGGAGTAAATGATGATTCAGAAGAGCTTGCAGTGGTGAGGAGAACAGCTAATCCTGGAGCTATGAGTCAGAGCAGAGAGTGACATCATTCTGACCTCACACACACCTTCACTTCAAACCAAACCAATCAACTCAAACTTCACTCAGGGCTCCTTAAGTTTTTCTCATGGTTTTGGGGAATCTAAATTAGAGATTAACCAATTTTATACATGTACTTTATCCATTAACATTACTACACTTTTTTTTTTTTTTTTACTGATTTTTCAGTCTTTTTATGCATTTAGCAGACGCTTTTATCCAAAGCTAAATATCTAATATCTAATAATATTAGATTACCTTTTTACACAATAAAAAACAATTACTACTTTGTTTATATTATTTGTATATTATTAATTTATTCTATTTAGCAAAATATTTATATTTTATTATAAGTTATAAATTATTTTATGTATGATTTCCATTTATAACAGAAGTTTGATTATTTAAATTATTTTATTGGGTTTTTACACTATAAACACACACACTTTTCAATTAATTGTTGTCTTTTTTTCTATTAAAATGTTTAACAATTTATATCCACAATTTAGTTTTAATTTTATTTCTATTTTTTTAAAATATTTTTTACTACAGCACATTTTATACTGAATAATTACCACAACAATAAAACCTAGCACGCACTGACTCCAGAATCCACGTTCATTTCCTGCTCATTTGACTCATGCAAAGTAAGCCCAATGTTATCTAGAATGCATGTCACTTTAAAAACACGGCATTCTCAAATATCAGCTTCATTATCAATACTAATATTAAACCGAGAAACATTCACCATTGGACAGCCATCTATGACTTCTGCAAAGCAAAAACTTCAAAAGCAATGGTGTAAAGACTAAAAGAGTGGCCCTTGTTGTTGCGAGACATTTCTTTTGCAAAAAGAGTATGTTCTGGCTCAACTTGCAACGCTGCAACATGACTTTCTGCTTTCTCCCGACAGACCTGGAGAACACGCCGTGCATCAGACGCGAGAGGCGCGAGCGGACAGGTCTCGTCATGCACGAGCTTTAGGCACGACACTCAGTTACAGATATTTACCACACGGTTCCGTAAGCTCCGGAGCCCACAGGGGACAGGTTCTGGTAGCGCTCCGGCACCTCCCATATGGTCTTATTGAGCTCCTGTCGATAGAAAGTCGGTCTCTCCTTCTGGGACATTCCTGTAGTTAGAGGAGTGGAAACTTCTGTGCTGCTCTCCTGAGCTCACTGCTTGATATAAACAAACAATAAACAACTAAACACAAGCGCAAGCTCCGCGTTCACAATCCAGTCATCGGTCAAATGCACGGGCGCGAGCGCCAAAGATCGTGCACAAACTCCGGCTCTGCTCCTTGAGGAGTCGCTGGGTGCCAAAGCGTGAGATTTCTTCTGCCGAATCCCTTTTTTTTTTTTTTTTCTATTGCAGGTTCTCCTCTGACGAACACGCGTGACGTCACTGCACAAGGGCAACTCTCGGGACTCTCCCCAAACCTCGCGAGAGCGAGAACTTCTGTTTTACTGTTTAATTAATATTACATCTAAATGTATGCATGTAGCAGACGCTTTTATTCAAAGCGACTTACAGTGAATTCAAGCTATACATTTTTTACATAACATCTGTTCCCTGGGAATCGAACCCACAACCTTGAAATTAAAATTAAAACATTTACAAAATGTATTTAAGTTTTAATTGATATTAATTATAAGCAACGCCAAATCAAGATATGTATTCAGCAGTAAAATTAAGTTAATAAATTGTGAATGTGTGTGCGTGCGTGCGTGCGTGCGTGCGTGCGTGCGTGTGTGTGTGTGTGTGATCCTCCTTCCCATTTGGGATGAAAAACAATGTCACGACCAGTGTTGGGTAAGTTACTCAAAAAAAGTAATCCACTACAAATTACTAATTACTGCTCTAAAATTGTAATTTGATTACATTACTGATTACTGCATGTAAAAAGTAATCAGATTACTAATTACTTTACTTTCAAGTTACTTTGAAAACCTATTAAACATACAAGGAAAAAAACTACAAAGTGAAACTCAGTTCTTTCCGTAATTTAATATTGACTGAAAAATATTAGAGAAATATGAAAACAGCAACTTGAATTAAAAATGCAATGCATTTCTATAACTTAACATTCTTAACATAAACTTGCCTAACAATGGAAAATGTAGTCTTTTTAAATGTATCTACAGTATGTCTTAACTACATGGGTGTCATTCCAAGGAAGCTTGTCTGCCAGATGTCTGCGGTTGTGGAGACATATTCCAAACGATCGAATGTTTTTTTTAAGTAGGTAGCCTACATACTCCATCCGCATAGGGCTGTCACTTTCGTTCGAAAATCGATTGCACAATCGATCGGACCAACCAAAAAAAGTTTCGAAAATGAAAACAGGGAATCGATTTTGAAATAATTATCGATTTATTTAAAAATAATTAAACAATTAAAAAATATAGATGTAAAAAACTTGTGTTATGGCTTACTTTATATCATGTTACGCTGGCTCGGGCTTGCGCTCTGGTTTGTGAGGTATATGAACGTTCATGTGATGTGTTTCGATTAGCGCGAGAAAGATGTGAAATGGATGCTGAGTAGATGCAACGGAGGCTTGCCTCTGGCGAAAATACGTTTTGGTTGCACCAGCAACTAAAGCAAAGTTCTGAGGTGTGGAAAAGTTTTGACCATGTTTATAATGAGAATAATGAGTGAATAATGACGCACCATCAGTGAGCGCAGGAACGCGCTGAAGACATACAGTGGATTCAATCATTTTCCTCCACAAAAACATGTAGACCAAGCCTAATCTCTGCGTGTTAAGGTTTTTCAAATGATAACTATATATTCATTAAGGCTTAAATGCATAATGTGGACTGAGTATTTACGCTAATGTTGGCATTATTCTATTATTAAATGTCAGCTGATATGTGGAGAAGCAAACCCGGCGGAGCCTTTATCTTAATTTCGTTATTGCCAAATACCCATCTTAATTAAACATTTATCTTAATTTAATCTGTTAAAAAAGACTCGTTTTTATTGGTGCGTTTTTTTTATTTATAGGCTAAATGAGTCTATGTCTATTTAGAGTGCTGAGATGTTACAGAGGACTTATTTTATTTCTTTATTCCAACTTCCAAGTGGCCTAGTCTAC